>NW_017139018.1:0-655 GCF_001652005.2 Ceratina calcarata | reverse complement strand
ATCTAATACGTTATTAGATACCCTCTTCAAGTATCTAATACAATTAAAATGAAATAATTTACTTCCATTTGCATTTGTATCATTGATTATATTGTACACAAATTTTTATTTCTATTAGGCTGTATAATAAGTAATGATTTCAATATTAAGATTAGAAATTTAGGAGTCTGAATTAAAAATTCTTTTCATTTTATTTATACAAATTTTTAAATACGTGGATCGATCGATTTTATTGATGTTATTGATTGCTTCTTCTTATTGATTGATTCTATTTTAAAATGAACATTTGCCTGAATTCATGTCCAATAATCATTACGACTGCTATATGCAAATTTGTAAGTCCCGAGTGTTGAAGGCAAGGAATAAAAAAGAAAGAATACAAATTGTAGTTTTCTGGCCTGTAATGGTAGCCGCCGCTGTGCTCTCTATGAATAGTTATGGCTCGTTCCGCATAAATTAGGTTGTAAGAGTTAATAGCTAATTCAGCAGCTTTTCAATTATCGGGAATTCATTGGTACTGGCTTATAAATATGAATTGTTACCCGACGCGATCTTTTTCCAAATTACTAGTGACTGTTTCATATCGCATTCAGAATCAAATTGGACTTCAATTGGATTTTAATTGGATTTCTTTTCTTATACTCTATCATTATTG
>NW_017139017.1:0-362 GCF_001652005.2 Ceratina calcarata | reverse complement strand
TAAGCCTATGGTTGACGAGTTTAAATTCCTCGGTGTTGACATTGGTAATTTTGATGGGTTTTAGCTGGATCGGAATGATTGTAGAATTTTCATGTGGTTTTAGACAACAATCTTCATCGAAGATTTGATTCATTGGAAAGCTGAAGTTCTGATTTATTGTAATGCCCTGAACTGGTTCCAAAATTGTTGTTTCGGTATATCCTTTGCATTGAGGTTCTAGTCGAATGATTCCAGTTGTCTCTAGCTCAACGTCCTCAATATGAGTCGGAGAACATGTGAGCGTCAAACGTAGTGGGTATGAAGCGGCGAATATCCATTCGTTGTTCTGGACGTAGTACCATTTTTCAAAGTTGCCTTTGATT
>NW_017139016.1:0-362 GCF_001652005.2 Ceratina calcarata | reverse complement strand
CCCGCGCGAAGAAGGCCATGGAGTGGATCAGTTGCTACAACTGGTTCAGGCAAGGCCTGTAAGATAGACTTGGCCATCGTGTATCATCTTTCTGTTGTTGAAATCTTAGACGAAAGCAACCACCAGGATGCACCACTCTTTCCCAACCTCCGTACACCAGAAATGAGCATAACGCTAATCAAGGGGATCGCTATCTCAATTAGAAGCTGTGCGCGGGGGATCGCATAGCGGCTTCGCCATTACCCAGACGGTGCTGGATGAAGCACCTCTGTTCAATATTGCTGCTCATCCCGACTTTCAGTGCCAGGGCATGGGCGAGCAGTTCTGAACTATCTTATCGCCTAACTGGAACAGCGTCAGGT
>NW_017139015.1:0-362 GCF_001652005.2 Ceratina calcarata | reverse complement strand
CGTTTGTCACTGATTTCATTTGTAATCAGAAAATGAATAAAGCCCGCTGCATTTTAAATATGCGCTGGCGCGCGAGCAGCATAAAATAGATCGCGCGTTCAGCGTCCCGGTCGAGAAGCCGACAGCAGGACGAAAAGAGATAATCGCGGCATGGGTCCCTTTGTCTAATCGCGTATGCGCAGCAGTGCATCCCGTTTCGAACCTCACTCAGTTGCACGCGCTACGACGCTGCGCTGAGAAGAGAGGAACTTTCTATTTCAAATAATCATTTGGTTAATGTACTTGGACATACAAAAAATTTTTCTCTATTTGATTCATTATTTAGAGTTCATTTGAAATAGTATTTCACTCTATCTTTTATT
>NW_017139014.1:0-362 GCF_001652005.2 Ceratina calcarata | reverse complement strand
TATAGTTTTCATGAGTCCGTTACAAATCATTGAGGAGTATAGACGTGTCGAAATTGAGTCCGCGATTTCCTATTCGGAAACTGAGTTCACGATTAATAGAATCGTCGAACTGCCCGCGTACGATAAGTATTATCGTTTGATCGATTGATCACGGAGATCACGGCGGAGTGAGTAGATCACGCGAAGACCGTCTCGTGGTTCAAATTCGTGTAACGGCCACGTGCAGAACACGGTTTCTGATTTGATCACCATAGCTCACGTACGATCACGACTTCCTTTGACGAAGCTTGTAAAGTGAAACGGTCCAGCTTCACATTTTGTAATTGACAACGAGCGAATTAGCTCTAATAAACTGTTCTGTG
>NW_017139013.1:0-362 GCF_001652005.2 Ceratina calcarata | reverse complement strand
CGCGCGGGCACCCACAGTTGATCGTCAGTGCTGTTGAGGCCGAACTCGCGGTACTACTTTCACAGTAGGCCGATCGTCAGGCCGATCGTCAGCTTGAGGATGGTCGACAAGCGGTGGTGCGTAACGGGTTTCTGCCTAAGCGCTGTATTCAGACCGACATTGGCGATGTCAAGGTCACATGCCTAAGGTCAGGAATCGCAGTGGTAACTGCATACGTTTCAACAGCGTCTTTCTCCTGCCTACCTCAAGCGGGCTAAATCTGTTGAAGAGTTACTGCCGTGGCTGTACCTGCGCCCAGCCCGACCTTCCGCCGATCGCTTTTACCTTCGACTTGCACCGACTGTGGCAGCGAGGCTAGTATG
>NW_017139012.1:0-362 GCF_001652005.2 Ceratina calcarata | reverse complement strand
AAATTAAAATGATAAATTACTGAAACACAATGGGAATACAATTGATAACGCTCTAAGCAATTAATAAATGACACAGACAATATTACTTCACCCAGAGGATCGTCGAGAAAATGAAATGAAACAGCGGCTTCTCCTTTAGGCCTAACCAAAGGCACGCACCTGACCTTGACCTTGTCAAATTGATCTACCTCACTTTAAGGATTGTGAACTATTTATCTGCAGCAGTGTGTTCGCCTCATCTAATAAACTAAAACGATAATTATCGGAAATAATGGAAACGAAATCGATAGCGTACCAAACAATTAATTAACAATGAAGACGATATTACCCTGTACAGAAAATCGTTGAGAAATCCAGGCAGC
>NW_017139011.1:0-362 GCF_001652005.2 Ceratina calcarata | reverse complement strand
TAGTAATACACGTGTGACAACGCATTGACGTAACAGGGTACGGTGCCCCGATACGTGAGAAATTTTACCGCTACACACGGGTACACACCCATTTCAATAGGCCGTCGAAACATTCGGACTACGTATTTATGGACAGACTGGTTCACGAGCGCAGATGTTTGACGTTGCATAGAAAGTTACGTCAGAAAATGAACGAAACCTTGTTATCGACTATGACTGTAACAATTTCACGTCACACTTTTTACTCGCTGATTATACATAAATTGAAAAATTATAGAAAAAAGTGCCAGTTAGTAGAAATTTATTTATTTAATATTTATTCCCAATTCTAACGATTTTTCATTAACAGCTTTGCTTCACCT
>NW_017139010.1:0-362 GCF_001652005.2 Ceratina calcarata | reverse complement strand
GCAACGCTCGCACACGAACACTTATAGGCCCGGGACGCGACCGACGCCGGCGCCCCGCCCCCACCACGGCGAGATCGAAGCAACCCCGAAAAGAGGGAACAACGGGAAACAACCCCCGGGAAAGAGAAAGGAGGAAAGAAGGAACGAGAACCGCGGCAACCACGGCAATCAACAGGCAACCAACAGGACACCAGCGAGAGATCAGACCACACCCCGGACCCGCGCCGAAAGACGGCACCCCCGGGACACGCCGACCCAACGAACGAGAAGACGGAAACACGGTCCCCCCGACCCCGGGACAACGACGAGGACCCGACCACCCCCAGGAAACAACAAGGACAGCAACAACAAAACAATAATAA
>NW_017139009.1:0-362 GCF_001652005.2 Ceratina calcarata | reverse complement strand
GTAATGCGCAGTTGCGGGTAGCACCCGCAACTACGCCGGCCGCCGCTAGGCGGCCACCCCGCGCACGACGTTTCGCGCCGGCGATATCACGGGCCACTCGCTTAAATACCGGTCCTTGAGTCAGGGAAAGGCAGAGTCGATTCTCGAGGACTTCTCACGTCTATCACGAGTATTACGCTGAGAAAACGTAGCCGACACGAAGGTAATACGTTCAGCAACTCTCGTACGCAGTCGTTGGCAGTTAGAACCATCGACTTTAACTTAGTGTAGTAGCGCAAATAAGCATTGTCATCGCGTATAACTCGTCATCCGTCTGCGTCCGCCATATTATATGTTAGCATAAGATTCTCTTATACGTCATA
>NW_017139008.1:7363-8660 GCF_001652005.2 Ceratina calcarata | reverse complement strand
AGAACGATAAAAAACTGAACTGTGCCCGGTCCTAGACTCTCGGGAACACGAGTATCATTGACCCCACTTGTTTCTTTCTAAATATTCTCCCTTCTTCTTGATTAAGATTTTACCCTTCGTCACTCTTTCTTCCTTCATTATATTCAATCATAATTCTTTCTTCCATCATAATATTGAATAAGAGCATTTAAAAAATGGAAACAATAAACAATTGTTCTTCACATTTTCCACAAGCAGTAATACATATTTTGAAGTCTTGTGTATCTTCGCTTTACTGTAATTTTATTACACGTTATGCATTAGCTTTAACCAAAAACGTTTTACCAGAAATAGTACATTGATCTCCGAGATGTCAAATACTCTGTTCGGTATGATTTATAGTATTTAGATTTATCACAAGCACCAAGAGGGAATGGAAATCACATGTTCCCTTGCTTGCTCTCAACTTCGCATGACAGCATCGTGACAATCCATGCAACTTTCTTCTCCCGGACTAAGAAATAAAAGCAGTGTTGGAGTAGAAATCGTGACGGCTAGCAACGATAACGGGAAATCGCGACAAAGCATTACGGAAAGGAATCGTCGTAAGGATATGGATAAGCGGAGAATTTATAGTGGCCGGTGATCGAGCCACGGTCGATCACGATAAATCTCGATCTTTACGGTGTTCCGACGCCACGTGCTGTATGATTATATTCGCCCACTTTCGCCCCCATCGACATCCGCCCTCTCCTGTATTTATTTTTCCATCGTGACTCCCACGTCGTGCACTCTGACTTTTTCAGCTTGAGTGTCGAGATTCTCCGTGAGATTCAGATTTTGCTCGTCCTGATTTTTAATTTTCATTTAATTCATAGAATATTGAAAGAATGAAATCACACGAAACAATCAATTTTTAAAGGATATTTATTGAATCGTCCCCAGAAATATTATTACTCGATTGCAAATTTTATATGTTTATAAGTAAATTGCATAAATACTGTATAGAATTGTGTAACATATTAAAAATATGTGTCTATTGCAATGCCTAAATGATAAAAGAAATCTATCTATAATTCATTTTCCACCTGATTACCACAAATGGTTTATTTTTTATAAATATCCGAATGAAATGAAATAGCTGAATGAAAATTCAGTTGTCAAAAGACTGTCCAGTGTATTTTAAGGGGCTATACCAATGTAATGATCCATTTAAGTGTTTTTAGCAATTTTTTTTTAAAAAGAGTATTCTATCGAATGTTCTTAAACTTTATGGATATATTTGTCTATAAATGAACTGTGTAAAATAATTTTTTCG
>NW_017139008.1:3366-4400 GCF_001652005.2 Ceratina calcarata | reverse complement strand
TAAAAAAATCCTGATTTATAAAATACAAGATTCAATACATAAGACAATCAATTAATTAATTGTTTCAAAAGAAACCAATTAAATAATCCAATATAATATGAAATTCAGTTGTAATTTAATAAATCAAAATTTAATTGCCTGACGACTCTCCATTATGCAGGATGAATCAGTGAGAATAGTTACATGACATTCATACCTCTTCTTTTATTAAAAACGAGTTATGTTCCACTCGCTGACTAATCAAATTGCTTTGGATGACAATTCTTATTGATTCACTCTAGACGTGTACAATTATGATACATGCATATATGTCATATGAAACAGGCGCGGAGAGGAATCGTTTCTCAGGAGAGATCGCGTCGATCTCAGTGATCCAGAGAAATCGGATTGGACAAATTACACGGCGGTGTAGCCAGCATGTCGATTTATGTCGACTGGAATAGTTGAACGGTCGAGACGCGCGCATTAGCATAATGCGCTGACCGATCGATTATTTCAATAAATGTAATCGGAACCGGTGTTTAGCGGGACTCTCTCGATCAACGGTAATGACCGCGATCCGATTGGAACAGGAATAATGAGTCGCGTTTTACATTCTCCGTCTGGATCTCCAGCCGTTACATATTCATTAACGTTCGCACCGACACATGAGATCCATTCAAACGATCATTTTCTTCCGTTTAACCCTTTCTTTCTCATCGTAGCCATACACGTACAACGCGTTCCCGAATAAAAATTTCATAAAATCGATGTAATTATGTATTTTTTCAATCCGTTAATAAATAATAATTTTACGGACGATGCAGTATTTCTCTTCCGTTTACGAGTTATAAAAGTCTCATTTAGAATGTTGCATTTGAGCTTCTCACTGTATAACATAATTTAGGGAAGAAAGACTAAACGAGTGAAATTCAAGAACTAATTTCAATCAATCTCAACAATTTCATCAATTACGAAATGAAACAAACACATTATACAAATATTCTATATAAATTCTGTGTTTTAAAGCAAGAAATTAAAAAAAATAATGTAAT
>NW_017139008.1:0-1450 GCF_001652005.2 Ceratina calcarata | reverse complement strand
CCCTTTCGCCAACCTTTTATAGAAGTCTGAATATCTAAGAGCCTCGATTGCCGCCTTTAATTCAAGAGTCGTGTTCGACTGAACGAAAAGATTGCTGTCGCATCGTGGATGGACACGGGCGAAGATATATTGCGATCAGGTTGTCCCGTCCGGCGCGGTGTTTTATGAGGTCGGTAAATTAAATCCGAAGCTTTGAAGCAAACGCGAAATCTTCTATTCCTCTTTTTATAGAAACGGAAGGAAGCGTTACGGATTCGTTTTCGCGCATTCACGATCGCGTTTAACTGCCGCGGTACGGCCAGTCAGCCGTGAACATAATTTTAATGACACGATTAAAGCGATTGGAGCGAGTAAGCTCCGGAGATGAGTTTATTCGCCTTTTACTTACAACGCGTGAGACGGCTTAGAGTCATTTCTTATTTCCATTAGTGACTGTTCCATTTAAATTATGCGTATAAATGCAATTTGTGTAATGTAATGTGAATTACTATTAATAATCAATTGCGTTTAGTTCGTATGATTTTTTAATTTGAAAGTAATCTTTTAATTTCAAAAATAACATTAAAATATGTATTAGTATTCACACTAAATTATATATCAAAATCATGCAAAAATTTTTTTTCAACCTCTGGGAGAATGGCATTGACTCAGTTGTTTTTCGTTTTCTTTACATGAAAGAATTATTTTGACTCATTGAAATATCATCATTCGAACTGGGGATCATTCATTAATAAATAATAATGTTTTTAAAAAAATCCTAAAAAAGCGTTTTTCTTTTTACTTCACGACCGTAACCCCTCAACGAAATAATGAGTGCAGTCTTTAATATCGAACATAACATCATGATATCAAACTTCATATAACAAAATATATTGAGATTGCACAGTCGAACAATATTTATTGATCGATAATATTTCTTTGTGACTGTACTCATCACAGTGCTCGATACCTTTGCAGAATTCAGTCGCGTTTTTGTCTCTCCCTCTATCCCTAGTCGTATCTTCCATTATTCTGACGCTCGAAGGGTTCCTCGCGCCATTAAGACCTGCCGGAGAAAACGTGAAAAAAACCGCGACTTTTCACCCAGCTCGGTGTCGCTATTACACGCTTCCAATTATACAGCGCTCGGAAACGATTAGGCGATCGGCTTCTTGCGATCGACAAGCCCGGACACAGCAGTACGCTTGACGTGCAATAAGATTTTTATCGGTGATCTCTTTGGTAAGAACGCGTGCCCCGTTTTGTTCTTCTTTTTTCTTCTTTTCGAGATAATACGTGGAGAATATTAATACGTTCGAGATATGATTAAATTCATGCTTCAGACTTTCTCATCGATCGATTATATTATTCCTCCAATTTTTATTCTATATTATAAGTAAATAAAAATTTTTATAGAAGAAGAATATGGTTGGCATAATCATTATATTGTTCTACTCAATTGTAACTAGAC
>NW_017139007.1:0-362 GCF_001652005.2 Ceratina calcarata | reverse complement strand
CATGCGTTAATCGCCGCCTCACCGACCACGGTTCATTATACACGGTAGGACAATAGGGACACACTTGTATTGGGAAGTGGTAAATAAGGGTGAGAGATGCGCAGAACGACCGAAAACTGAACCGTGCCGATTCCTAGTCACTCGTGAAATAGAGTATACATGCGTGACCCCTGGCAGAGGTTTACGCCCCCAACATTGATCGCAATAGGCGTCTCGCCTGGGCGTGACAGAGCCGTTTTTCGGCTACTCATTCTCATTATTACAATAGTTGTATAGTGGAGACGAGAATAATTTCTCGTCTCGTGGCCAACTCAACTCACGATTAATCAAGTGAAGAGGACTTTACGTTGCACTGGTTCGGT
>NW_017139006.1:0-362 GCF_001652005.2 Ceratina calcarata | reverse complement strand
ATCGGTGGCTCATTTGACAAATCGAATTGATCGGTGCTCGCGATTACAATAGGTACAGGATTCGACTTACGGATCGGTGGCGTAACGGTTTCCCTATCTCCAACGCACGCGTGTACGAACACTTCTTTATTCGCTGTGGCCACGCATACACACTGATTCACTCACGCTTATGACTTATACTTTTATCCACGACGGTGATTTCTGTATGCTAATCGTTATGGACGGAACTCGGTTTCCAAGTTTGTTCTAGATTCTAACACGACGTGATCTCTTTGGTATAAAAACCCGCAGTTACACCTTTGATATCCTAACGCGAAGTCGATCCTTTGGAAGGAGAATTCGGAGTGATCCGTCGGTTACGG
>NW_017139005.1:0-362 GCF_001652005.2 Ceratina calcarata | reverse complement strand
TGTTTATTGTTATTGTTTATTGATTTCCGCTTTCTTTGTCTTTTCTTGTTTCGCGATTCGTGTTTGTTTCGTTTTCAGGGATCTGTGTTTCTTTGATTCGCTCATTTCCTTCTTTCGTCTGCTTCGTTCTTTTGTTAGTTTTTATTGTTATTGTTTATTGCCTATCGTTTCGTTCGATTTTTCCGTTTTCTCTCGTCGGATTCGTTTGTGTTCGATGGTCGGTGTCTTTTCGATTCGTTCCTGTTCTCTCGTCTATTCTGTTCGTTTGTTGGTGTTTATTATTATTGTTTATTAATTTCCATGTAACTCGTCTATTTTTGTTTCGCGTTTCGGGTTCGTTTCGTTTCCAGGGGTCGGTGTTT
>NW_017139004.1:0-362 GCF_001652005.2 Ceratina calcarata | reverse complement strand
TATCTCGTCCGACAGAGGCAGCATCTCAGCAGTGACTTCTAAACCGAGCGCGGAAAGAATCAACGAGCAAATTAAGCAACTTGAACGGCGAATGGAGGCCATGGCGAGCGACATTCGCATGCTTAAAAAAGCTATATACAATCGCGGAAGAAGCAGCTCGAGAGGCGGCTCGCGAAGCCGTTCAAGAGGCGGAACACGGAGCGACAGCAAGAGCTCCAATCATCAGGTATGCTGGTACCACCAAACTTTCGCGGAGAAGTCGACCCGGTGAAAATCACCTTGCAGCTGGAAGTCGGAAAACGGTCAGGACCGTCAGTAAACGCGGCGTCACATGATGATCCAAAAGCAGGCCGCATATTCAT
>NW_017139003.1:0-363 GCF_001652005.2 Ceratina calcarata | reverse complement strand
CACGCAATCGGTGCCCCCCTGGCGAAACAGCTCGCCCCCTAAGCTCCCCCAATAGACGCCGCGGCGCAGTAGGGCCACACTACTCAGTGTGGCCAGGTTGAGGACGGGAGCCAACGAGAATCGCCCCTTCCACTTACGCACACGATCGCACTGTANGCATTATAAGTTTGTTAGCGGCAGTTTATTTTTAAGAGTGGTCAAGGGTAGTTTACCCGAGACCTCTCGTTTCTTTAATGGTTTTGTAATAGGGATCCAGCTTACGTGGACCCTAAAAGACTTTGCAAGGGTAGCGACCAGATGGCGGGTGGCCCGAAGCCACACGGCCATTAAGGGTCATAAAATACGTTGTCCACGAGGAAACGT
>NW_017139002.1:0-362 GCF_001652005.2 Ceratina calcarata | reverse complement strand
TTAAATAGTTTAATACACGGAATTTTTATGATAATGGCGGATTTTCCACTTTTCCGAATGATGCAAATGGATTAACATGTTTCCTATTTTATTTGTAACGAAATGCAAATAGTAACAATTAATTATTTTGAAAAGACGAAGATAGCTAAAAAGTGAAATGAAGTGAATGGCAGTTAATAAGATTGTGAAAGGAAACATGTTTGCTGGAATTCTAAATATTTCAAATTACCTTAAAAGTGAATCGTAGACTTGGTTTAGCAAAGGAAAAGTTTACAAAAAGGCAACAGCTATAAACAATTTTTGTAATAATTACTAAAACTGCTGTTGTAATATTAATACAATACAATATTAAATTATAAGTA
>NW_017139001.1:0-362 GCF_001652005.2 Ceratina calcarata | reverse complement strand
GTTTACTACCTTGTCACATAAAATTATAAAGTAGAGGATGAAACCGTAACAGGGTTAAAGTTAGGATTATTAACTGTGTTATTTTAAAACCCAGAGGTAGCTCAACTGAATTTAACAGCGGAAATTAAACAATAACTTTTACAAAATGAATTGTTTGTAATTTTGCACACCTTTTATAAATTCAAGAATATTTTGACAATTCTTATTACGAAATATGCACTGACAATGAGTTCTCTTATTAAATAGATTTTGCTTAATTTACAACGGAAGTAATATAATTAAAGGAATTATCGACGTTCTTGTTAATTAAAAACTGTTCGTTAATTCGGAATAATTAAAAATCCAAATAATACTGACTTCCG
>NW_017139000.1:0-362 GCF_001652005.2 Ceratina calcarata | reverse complement strand
AACTAGCAAAGATTCCTTAGACTTATTGTCTTAGGTAAATAGTAGGTTTAAGTAATCCTCAGTTGTAAATAGTTTTTTTTCTCTGTTCATTGATTATATTTCATAAGGATAATGGGGTTTTTACTTGTGTCTAATCATATGGATTTTTCCCCAATCATATCGAGGCTGTTGTCACATATCGTGAACTCACTCCGAGTATTTAACAACTGTAACAAGATCGATTTCTAACATCTCAAATTTTAACGAAATTAGTCTCTTTTGAGTTTTCTCTACCGTGGGAACAAAAACTGTAAACGTATGGCTAATTTAAGTATAAGTTTTTATGATATTTTTATATATTGTATAACATATATTGTACTGGG
>NW_017138999.1:0-362 GCF_001652005.2 Ceratina calcarata | reverse complement strand
AATACTTCATTCACTGATGGTGACCTCGTTTCCTTTACATACATACATTATGTAAGAGTTAGATTTTCTTGAAGTGGAATAAATGCAAATCAGCTACAGTTCAATTTCATATATTCCTGCCATTTGTATTTGAATCAAGTATCAATGATGCTATTCATTCACCTATTCAAGATATGTACTATATTTTCATAATACAAACATGTTTCTGTTCAAATTCATAAACGTGTTAGGATTCTCTCTTCTCTGAATGTCCTCATGAAGTAAATATCTAGAATATTTCTATGTATATAAACTCGAGTATTTATTCTATGTATTCTATTTTATATAAACTTGTAATCTGTAGGCAATTTTTTATTGAAAGT
>NW_017138998.1:0-362 GCF_001652005.2 Ceratina calcarata | reverse complement strand
AGGGGAAATCCTACTTGGGGTTTACGGCTCAAATGTCGACGCGTAGATAGCATAGTATCAAATCTCTCGATATTGAATTACTCATAAACATATAGCTATGGCCATGACATTAAAATTAAATTCTCCAGAGAGAACCGATAATAATATATTATTAATAATAACAAATCTATCGATGCAGCGAGAACTCAAATTCAGTGTGATGCGCGTATTAATAGTAACTGCTCAATAAATCATGGGTATGAGTTATTGTCAAACTATAAAACTATAGTGTATTATGAAGCCCTTAGGCAATGCGCCGGTCTGATGCTTCTCCACGAGTTATGCTCATTTCTGATATACGGAGGGTTCGGAGAGGGTAGCGT
>NW_017138997.1:0-6684 GCF_001652005.2 Ceratina calcarata | reverse complement strand
TATACAATATACAATATACAATATACAATATATAATATATGTATTAAAAATCGTGCGAAAGTTATGAAGGTTTTGAAAGTTCGTGAAGAGTTCAACGAACCGACAGGGTGTCGCCGAGGAGCAGCGAGGCTCGTTCATCCATCAACTTGACGTAGCGGTCGTCTTATACTTGTTCCAAGAGAAAAAGAGTATAAAGAGGTGGCGGATGAAAAAAGAGAAATCATATACCTGAGGAAGGGTCCAGCGGCGGCGGCGGCAATTAACGCCCGTGAAATCATTGGATGTCGCGCGAGAACGGTCCCTAAATTGCCTGGCCTGTCACCCAGGCCAGGCCTAAGCGTCCCGAAGATCTGCTGACGCGATGCCAGCCGCTCGGGTGTTGAGAAACGCGTTAATGAGCCCCGGATCAAATTTTAATTCGACGAAATCATCGTTCGATTATCGAGAATTAGAAATATTCTAATTACCACGAATTAATTATGTCCCGTTTTTAATCGCGTCGTTGAACATTCATAGAGAGTGGAAATAGACTTGAATTCCGATAAGGAATAGCGGCAATGGAATATTTATAAAGGTTTGAGAAAATTGTCGGCCAGGTTAATGAATCTCGTTAATATTATTCCGCGTCACGTAAGCCGCTCTTTTTTTTTATCGTTCCGGCTTAATTTTTTTTTTTCGCGTTTATCGCGGGACGAAGATCTGCACGCGTGCGCTGCACATTTTATTGCGAAACTTAAACTGCAACGTGCTTTTGTAATCCGGCCGGGGGGAACCTTGTATCAGGCTTCATTAAAAAGCTAAGAGTTATTTGCGTAGCCGGCGTCGCCGCTTTTATTCATTCAACTGCTAATCGCGCGGGGACACGTGACCGTGTCGAAAAACATGCGAACTAAACTTTTGTCGTGCCTACCACATCCTGATCGATACTCCTTATGCTTTTACATGAAAATTCAATCTTCTTGAGAATGCCGACCGACACGCGTCTCGTGTCCAACGGCCAGATTAAGATTAAACACAAATTTAACGTAACGTGCAAAGGACGTAACGGTGTAACGTTGCACGCAACGTAACGCGTCGTGTAACGCGTATTTTAACATACAATGTAACGTGGAATGTAATATGAAATGTAACATGGAATGTTACATGGAATGTAACGTGGAATATAATATGAAATGTAACATGGAATGTTACATGGAATGTAACGTGGAATGTAACATAGAATGTAACATGGAATGTAACGAATTGAAGAAAAATTGAAACCTAATTTTAGAAATTCGACGAATCTTTAATTTCGCCTAACGGATTAACTAATATGAAATGTAACATGGAATGTTACATGGAATGTAACGTGGAATGTAACATCTAATGTAACATGGAATGTAACAAATTGAAGAAAGATTGAAACCTAATTTTAGAAATTCGACGAATCTTTAATTTCGGCTAACGGATTAACTAATTCGAATTCGAGTTATCGATCACTGATTCGATTTTCCAGACGCTTAAACATCAGCACAGCTGCAACGATCATGAGTTATCGTCCGATGCTATCTACTAATATCAGTAATTAAATACAAATGATCGACGGATTGAATTAGTGTTATACCAAACATAGCCCTGTAATTACAGACGTATAAATAATTCTCTGATTTTAATTGCACGTAAGAAAATAAATGTACCTTAAATACCATGTACAAAAATACATAAGAAAAGGTGAGAATAGACAATCACAGTCAATGTTATATAAAAACATAATTCATAAATACTATAATACGGAATCGTATTGCTATTAATGTCATTAGAGAGTAGAGCGATCATTTCAGGAAGCACGCATGTTAATTAATAACAGAACAGAGGATAAAGAAATAGAAGAGGGGGAGAGAGGGATGGAAACCGTGTCGGATGCAGTAGCACCGTTGAAGCGGGTCTGCGAAGCGGGAAAGCTGATAAGAGGATTCCAGAGACTAGGTGTGAGAGAGAAAAAGAGAGAGAGCGTTGCTCTAAGCCCGCGACCCACTTCTGGCGTAGTTTTCCATTTTAAAAATGACCGAACCGGTATAACTCCCACTCGCGAAATCGCAGTATTCATAATGTACCGAGTGTAAAGTTGGCAAACGTAGCCGCGGAATCGCGGACCCTCGCCTGCTCGCAACGCCGCCGGCGGCCTAGAAAAACCGAGGGGTTCGACGCGGCAAGATAAACTTTTCCATCCCCCCCCCAAAAGTAACTTCGAGGAGACTGGATTTTCACGGGACGAATAAGAGCACCGCCACGGCCTCTCAGATAAGAACGACTTTCGAACTCGAAAGGGTTTCATACAGACTCTATACAACTCTCTCGTAAATCGCTCGAACTGTTCAATGGATACGTCCAGCTGCAGTGTATCATTCATTGTATCAATCATTGTATCAATCATTGCAACATTGTATCAATCATTGTATCAATTATTGTATCAATTATCCTATCAACCACTATACAAAATATTCTATTAATCATTGTATCACACATTGCAACATTGTATCAATCATTGTATCAATTATCGTATCAATCATTGTATCAATTATTGCATCAATCATTGTATCAATTATTGCATCAATCATTGTAACATAACTATGTTGGAACTCGAATCATTGTAACATTGTATCAGTCATTATATCAATTATTGTATCAATCAGTGTATCATTATATCAATCATTGTAACATTGTAATAAATTACTGTGTCAATCTTTGCATCAATAATTGTGCCAATTATTGTATCAGTCATTGTAACATCGTAACAATTATCGTGTCAATCATTGTACCACCGTACCCACATTCACAATGTCAGAAACTAGCCAGTGACCCTCGCTTTTGACAAACCAGCGTTAATTAGAGAATCGACGATGCTGCGTCGTTAGATTTTTTTTTCCGCAACGTAATTGGGCGACCGGAAAAAAGTCCGCGGCTGGTAAAGCCTGGGTTTGCCGCGCGGAGAAAGAAACGTATCCTTCCGTCTCCGGAGGACAAAGGATTCGGTCGCGCGTTCATCCAACTTTTTACGCGTCGCATTCGCTCGGCGGGTCGCTCGGTTGACGCACGGTTGGCTTCGCGCGGGGTGGGTTCCGCGAAGAGGCGAGAGGAGGGGGGGGGGTGAAGGAAATTAATTTCACGTGCGCAAGACGACTGCGAAGTTCGCGTTATAATTAATGCAAGATGCGGAGGCACACGGGGAAAACACGTCGCGGCCACGCGAGAAAATAAAAACGTCACGCCGTTACTCGCGACACAGTTGCCGCGACCGTCACCGTGCATACTGTTTCGCGTTTAAAATTAATTGCTTTCGCCCGCCACCGCGGCGTTTCGGCTGCACGCCCTCGCCTTTTCAGACCGCCGCTGTAACGTTTTCCTGAAGGCGTATATCGGAGAATTAATCTCGTACACTTATTGTTCGTTGAACAAATTTCAAGTTTAACAATAGTAAGACTGGATCGTTGAGTATTCTTCTAAAGTCGTGGCGATCGAATTAATTTAAAACGGATGAGAAACGACGGGGTCGTCGAACTGGTAATTAAAGGTCGGCTATGAAAAGTAACCCGAGGGCCGGTGTCTTTCTGGTAGCACGGTAGCATCGTGAGCGTCGTCAGGGATTTAATTACATTTGTACGGGCCCGGGGCGGATGAGGGAGTGATACGCGCGGGAGGATTCCGCTGAGGAGAGTCTTCGAGGCAACCTAGAGCCGACTTCTCTCTGGCAGAAGTGCCGGCGTATGCATAATAGGTGATTTAGCCCGCGGAGCAACGTAAGGGTAATCCAACTCTTAACCACGTAGGATCGTCGCTCGGTGGAAGGACGTGAAGGGATGCTGAACCTGAGCCAGTTGATAAAAGAGAAACGAGAGGTAAGGCAAAGTGGATCGGAGTAAGCGGAAAAGCGGGCTCGGTCTCCAGGTAGACCGAGAGATTTCACGCTCGTACGACGGAATTAACAGAACCGCTACTCATAGCATGCTAAATTAGGCTCGCCGGGGGAAAGTGTACACACGTCACTGTTTCCTCAATCTTTCAGTTCACTGTCGCCATTGTTGTAGCAATCATTGTATCAATCATTGTACCAATTGTTGTATCAATCATTGTATCATCTAGTATACCAATTATTCTATAAGGCACTCTATGAATCAATTAATGTATCAATCATTGTATCAATGTATCAATCATTGTATCATACGTTGCATCAATCATTGTATCAATCATTTTATCAACTAGTATACTAATTATTCTATGAGGCACTGTATGAAACGTTGAATCGATCGCTGTATTAATGATTGTATCATTGTATCAATCATTGTATCGTACGTTGTATCAATCATTGTATCAATTAATGTGTCAATCATTGTATCAACCATTACATCAAGTAGTATACTAATTATTCTATCAAGCTCTGTATCATGTCAATGTTCAATCATTGTGTCGATGTATCAATCATTGTATCAATCATTGTATCAAAGACTGTATCAACCATTTTACAACTAGTATAACAATTATTCTATGAGGCACTATATAAAACATTGAATCAATCGCTGTATCAATCATTGTATCATTGTATCAATCATTGTATCTACCGTATCATAATTTATAGAAAACTATAGAACGGTCGTCATGCGAAACTGTTAATATATCAAGTTGTCATCCAGGAAGTGCCGATAAATCGGTATAATTTCTCACTTCCCTCAAACATTCACCCTGAGTACACACACACACACATATATATACATATGTACTCAAGTCTGGAGCTTCCGGCGAGCGCAGGTGTGCGGAACACGCGTGAGCGGCCATTCTCGTTACGCGAAAGCAGCTGAGAGACGTTTCCAACACGCTCCTCGTGCGGAAGCGTGAATCCTTTTCACCAATCGCGATTCCGCTATTTCGCACGACCGTACCTTCCACCGTGAAACGTGTTAAGGATAACCGGTGAAAGGGCGTGGCTCTATCGAGGGACAAGTCGCGAGAGGGACAAGGCTTTTGATTATGCACAGGTAAAAGAGTTCCCAGAACCGGTGCCGCCTCGAGCTCTGATAACGACGACCTAACAGCCATGATTGTATGGCTGCAGGAAACATCGTCTCATCTTCCTCTACAATTTTATATAAATTATACTCGTGCGAAATTTAACAAAATTAACCCACGTCCAACGCAATTAGGCTTATTGTCATTTCATTATGGCAATTATTGTGTCGCTCAGAATTTTATGACCTTTTTTTTTTTCTTGTCGTAGCTACATTGACAGGTGGTGGATTGCTCCTGAACCGTTACGTAACTATAAGAAATATCAGAGATTATCATCAACCTGAGTTCCCGAGTGCTGGAAAGATACTCGTCACGATCGATAAAGATTGTTGCTGCATTTCGTTCTGCAATCTTCCTGCGCACCTGCTGGTCAATATTGCTCCATAAGTCAGTGCAACGTTACCCCATCATCGATCATGCTGTTCAACTTCGCCTCGCAACGTTTCACGCCAAAGTATTAATCACAAGAAGAAGCATGAGGGAGTGGGGAGGGGGGGGTGGGTATAGACGATCGTCCAA
The DNA here is from genome assembly GCF_001652005.2 of Ceratina calcarata. NCBI lineage: Eukaryota > Metazoa > Arthropoda > Insecta > Hymenoptera > Apidae > Ceratina > Ceratina calcarata. The sequence goes on along the minus strand of NW_017138997.1, from coordinate 1,125 downwards.
CGAATAAAATGATATTACATCGTGTTCATAATTTCGCACGATAAAGTCGTGTCAGGATTTCAAATTTTTTTACAATAAACAATTTCCTGACATTGACCTAGCTTTTGCAAATCCAATTGAAAATGGCGAGGATGTTCGTGTCCTCGTTTGATTCGATGAGAGAGAAAACGGAGTCGAACGAAGTGGGTCGAACTTCCGGGCGGCGTTAACGGCGAAATAAATTGGCCGAGGTGTATCGCCTAGTCGAGTCGTAGCGATATTCCGCATTTTTCCAGTGGCCATCACCAGGCCGTGTGAATATCCTAACCGACAGGATGCTGGCCCGCTTTAAAGGGATAACGCGTTCGGGGACTTATCTCATAATATATTTACGGTTACCTCGCTAAGGTTATATATTACCTGTCCCTTCCTCTCTGATACATTATGCATCCCGAACGCGATGTATTCTTGCACACGCTTTATATCGTGTATACATTTTTCAATCCCCCTATCCCCCCTCCCCGTCCCCGCCCCCGTCGCAGTTTACATGGTTCGACCAATAATTGAATTGAGACACAACGTCCCATGTAATTATTATACATTCAATTACAATTGCGATTAATTTTTGGAGGGACATCTCATGAGGATTTGCCCATCGGTAATAAAAAAAAGAAGGTTAAACCCCAGCGCCATTTAACTTCCATAGAAGTCTAATCGGTGGTAATCGTATCTCAAGGAGCAGCGCCGGCCTGAATCTATTGGCGATAAAATGCGTTTAAAAACGGATTCTCAATACCTCATTGTCGCGGATTCCAATCTCGTCGATCGTTTCTCTCCTGGCAACGTCTCCCGTGAGGCAAATTAAATTAACGTCCGGTCGGGCGAACGTCTTCGCTGCGAATAATTGCGAAACTTAATTGTGCCGATTCGTTTCTGGCCTCCGCGCCCACGGTTCAATACCGATCCCTATCATCGACTTCCAATCACGCGACGCCGCCCGGACAAAGGCCGAGTTTTCATTAAACGACAAAAAATGTTCTGTGCGTACAAACACAGCAGATAAATCCATTTTTCTAATAAATAACAGAACATCGACAAGAGGTATTATACAATTTATTATTTTCATGGAAACAGACTATAAATTGC
>NW_017138996.1:174621-184605 GCF_001652005.2 Ceratina calcarata | reverse complement strand
CTATCAGTCGATTCTCCACATATTTTTTTTTTTTTTTAATTTTCTAATTTTCTAATTGTATCCCACAGGCGAAAAGTCCCTTCCTTTTTCTTTCCCTCGTCGCCTCGTCTCCTCGATGCGATGTTTCCTTTCTGTCTCGGCTGTTCGACCCGTTTCGTCGTCGTTCTTCCGCCCCGTGAACCTGTTCTTCCGCTTCTGCTCGGAATCACTTTAGCGCACCGACCGCGACGCGCGCACAGTCTCCGAATATCCCGCGCCACCGTGTGCGAGTCGCGCGCGTTCGTCTCTCGTTTTAATCGACGACGCGCACCGGACAAACGACTGTGCCACAACTACGCGACTCGACGCATACCTTCTACCGCGTGCGCACGCGTTTTCGTAAATCTTTTTTTTTCATTTCTTTGTTTCTCCTCACCTTTTAACGTTCGTTAGGCACAACACATTATATTTTTGTTTGTTACTTCGTATCTACTCGCTTCGCTTTGTTTCAATATTAATTCATCATTTTTGTTTTTACGTTTTACATTGATTGGAGTCTTGTAGTCTCTCTGTTGATCCCCTACGACAGTGTTGCAGCAAGTACCATCGTTCTATCCCGCCTTATCGTTTTTTGGTTCTCCACGAGCGACAACTGATCGTCCCACCGCAGCTGGATAAACGCGTCCAGGAGAAACAGAGAGAGAGAGAGACACCGGGACCTCGGAAACGCGCAGTGCGAAATACGATAATACGATTGTCCCGGGTCCCAACGTTCAGACCTCTTCCCCTGGCCTCTTCAGTCTTCCTCCAACCTGTCCCACTGTCACCGAGCCGTTATTAACGCCGTTAAGCACGTCCCGTCACCGGGTTGGCCGCGACAACGTGACCGTTCTTTTATTTCTTTCCGACGAGCTAATCGTCTACGTCACACATTGAATCGGTCGCGCGGTGATGTTCGAGGCGAGTCCAAGCGTCAACTGAGGACCAGACGCTTCGTCGACTCGCAGAGAAGAATCGTTGACGATTCGCATGTCTCGCGCTCGAGCCCTTCGAGGGAGCGAGGACCTGGACGATCCTCATCAGCGAGCACAATCGTGTTCGTGGTCCCGTCGTCGGTGACGGTCGCGGAGTAGTCACAGGCGTCCTGGTCTCTGGTGATCGTGCCGGTGGTGGTCGCGGTTGTGGTCGCGGCGGTGGCGATGGCGCTGCCAGTGGCGACGACGGCGTTGTCCTCGAGGTCGCATCACGACGAGCACGCCATCCACGAGTTGCATGTGCACGTGTAGCACGCGGTAGGTATTACCGAAGCGTAATAGTAGCCGTTCGCGTAACCATTCGCGTAAACGTAGGTGGCCTGCGGCCCAGGCGGCGGCTGTTGATGATTCGTCAGCCGTTGCTGCTGCTCTTGACAGTAGACCTGGTAGGCGAGGTTCTCGATCAGGGCCAGGGTCTGTCGTCTCTCGTGGCCCATTAGGCAGACGGTGGATTCCTCCACCACGCTATGGAGTAGCATCAGGTACTGGTACTTGAGGGCCTCCTCCTCGGGGCCGACGAAATGGTTCCACAGGTAGTTCTCAAGCTTGGCCCGTTGCTGGCTGATGTCTGGGAAGTCGATGAAGAATCTCGAGCACATGTACCGCTCGAGGGTCTTGATGTAGTCCGGCTGCGACGGCTTGTACATCTTCACCAGGAGGTTGCAGTATTTCAGGAGTCCGCCGCCGCGTATCTCCTCTGGATGCCTCGTGGAGATCAGCTTCTTGTGAAGATGATACAACGCCTCCTGGAAGTCGCCGTATACCGACTCGCCGACCACAGTCGGGTAGAAGTTCTCGCCGATCGGCAGCTTGCTGCACTCGTAGAACAGCAGGAGGGAGTCGAGCACGATCTGGAACGAGTCGACCGAGAACTCGAACTGCCGCCTCATCGAGTCGACGAACTTGAGCTCGACATTCCTGTGACCCCGCGAGTTCCCGAGGGAGATCAGGGACCACCGGTCCCCGTCGTTGTTCACTTTCACCATCTTGCTGACGTACGCCTCCTTCAGGCTGCAGGTGGTTATGCGCTTGCGGCTGACACCTTCCGGCAGCAGGTCGAACAGTGAGCCGAGGACGGCGGCCTTCACCTTGTCATAGTTCCGGCCGCTGGACAGCTCCACGGCGAAGATCAGGTCCAGGTCGTTGTACGGCTGCGACTCTGTTGCCAGGACGTGGGACGCGGCGCCTCCGTTCAGCCTGATGTCGCGCACCCTCATTCCGGCGCCGCCGTTGCTCGGGTCGGATTCCAGTTTGCTGCGGACCACGGTCACCAGGTCCCTGAGTCGGACCTCGAGGGTCGGGAAGTTGCCGCGGCCGTGGATGCAGACCACCTCGTTCATCACGTCGTTCAATCGTCTGACCTGCTCGAAGCTGAGCACCGCCAACCTCTGCTGGGGATCCGGCTAATCTGAATTGTTGCTGTTACTGTTACTGTTACTGTTGTTATTATTGTTGTTGTTGGTAGAGGAGCTGTTCTCGTTGCCGCCATTGCTCTTGGTGCCGTTCACCTGGCACAGGGACTCCATCATAGCGACCCGACGCTGGCGTTCCTCGCCAATCTCCAGGGAGCCACACTGTAATGGAAACGAAACGAGAGATGTTATTAACCGAACCATTTCCGCCTTCGGTAAATCGTATCCAGCCCTTTCTGCCCTCTGGCAAATGCGTAACTGGTGTAAATTGCAAGCCGCGGGTTAGTTTAAACAAAAAAGCGTTTTGGAAACGATAAAATCAATTGAGTCAGCAGTCTATTATTATCATTATAGCAATTAATTAAATTGAGCAAGAGTGGATTCGTTGTTGTTAAATTGGAATAAAAGTGATTTAGAAAAAGGGAGGAAATTCTGAGTCAATTGTTGAATAGAAATAACACAATGAGAACTTCGACAATCTAAAATTTGCCAGTCCAGGTGACTCGTTCACGGCCGAAGCATGCCACGAAAATTACGATCGCATTTAATTCTTCATTAATAGATATCAGTAGCCGTCGTTAAGCTTATCGGCGAGTTTCGATATTAATCTGACGATAAAAACAGTCGTTAAACTGAAATTCCCCGTGCAATTGGCTAGCAGTAGCCGAACCGCGTTTCTTTTTACCGTATTGTACTTGGGAACGACGCGACGCCTAATCACGGGTAACTTCGTTAGCTAATAGCCGCACTCGATTAACAGAGTTGCGTCACTGTTGAGCTTTCGATCCACTTCGCCGTACTCTATGTTGCTTTTTCGCTATCTACAGTGGTTGCAACAAATATTTGTGCACCGCTCCAGCACGATTAACTCACGGCTCGTGTTACAACTAAATGTATTACTAAACATCGGTATAAGTAAATAATATAGAAAAAGGTTCGTACACTAAGTTTTGTTGAAATTAATTAAAGTCTAATTTGATCGATTGAGATTAATAAAAACGACTCGCAGGTATGAAGACATGTAAATACTGTTTAACACTAGATTGCCCAAGGAAGTCATTTTGACTGCTTTGGGCAATACAGGTATATACTAAGTTTCAGTCTTTCTAGTGTTAAACGTGATGACAATCATTTTTTCTTCGAGTGGAATCACTTCTTGTTGAGGATAAATGTTGTTTCTCGTTATCTACAGTAGTCGCAACAAATATTTGTACATCACTTCATAATGACTAACTCACGATTATTCTACGATTTTATCAGAAATTTGGTATAATTAAATAACATAAAAAAAATTATTTAACTTGATCGATTAAGACTAATTAAATACATTTTAAATATGACTATGACAGTGATTTTTTCTTTTTTAACAGTGGAATCACTTTTTGTTGAGGATAAAGTTTGATAAGAATGGTCGTAAAGTTGCAGATACCGTTATCGGTTTTCCTGCTATTGGGCGCGATACCGATTGTTGCGTCACGCGCTAGGACTTCAATGTCTGAACATTTATTTCACTAATTAACACTCCGACAGGATTGCTTCCCAATAGAACACCAAGCGTGCCACGTATCTCTCTTACAGTATAATTTCTACATTACGTCCCACAGTCCGTCGCCGTGAGCTTGTATGAAAAATAGATGCAACTCACAAGTGCCTTCGAACACTCGCTTCCTCTCGAAAGTCTAGCCGCGATCGTGTAAACGCTATTACCACGATTATGCTGGCACAGGCTGGGTGAGATTCACCTCGGCTAGGAAACGGCCAGCTGACCAGCCTCCTACTTTCACTCAGCCAGGGTGCGCGCACGCTCTCTGCCCGGTCGCGGAACGATCTCGCGCGAGATAATCGAATCGGCGATCACTACACTACCTGTGGAGCGTCCCGGATTCCTCTCGACTTCCGGTTCTCCAGTTAGCTCGGGGATTCTTACCATCAAAAACTGGAGAGACGCGCTTGTCTCTCGTGGCTGGGACTCGTCTCTGGCTCCGACGTCGCACGAGTTTAGTCACGTTACTTTTTACAATTCGATAAACTGTTCGAGAAAGTAAAAAAAAAAAAAAAAAAGAACGAGCGTGGAAGAGTGGCACGTTAACGTAATCGAGGTGTCGGCGTGATGAACCGGAGATTGGGAACGACTGTTTCGGGGAGCGGATCCGCGGCTGATGGGAGGCAACGGCGTACTGAGGCGAGCGCGGTGAAAGGCGAGCGAGGCGGACTGGCGACAGCACCATCAGCAGCGGCGGTAGCGACGTCCAGGAGGGCAGCGCAAAGCTACGAAGCTATCGACGCCGCGTTGCGTCGCGGAATCGGATCGTTCTAGATGAATGCCCGTTTGATTGACTATTGGGCGACTTTGATACGCGTGACGTAACACCATAAGCTTGGTCAGAGAGAAGTGCGAGGTCTGAAGACTCGGTTAGCCGACTAATTCGCGGATATATCAGATTATCACATTCGAGGAGCTCTGTAGAGAATATATATATATATATTCAATTTCATCTCTTCTTTAAATAAAATCCATTTACACGTCGCTCCGCGATCGACGGTACAGAAGACTCGAAACATTTTCAAATGGAAACTCAGTGCAATTTCCCAGGGAGCCTTCGGAACCTTCAAACGCACGATTTACCATTCGAAAGTTCTTCAAGGTTTCGCCGCGAACTGCCGCAGACAATCGTCGAGTCTGCCGCTTGAATTTCTGTCGCCGCTGTAATCGATACGAATTTGATACAGACATCCGGCAAGTCGTTCAGCGTTCGCATACTCTCTCGACGTGTCCTTCAATTTCCCTGATATTTTTCCAACCCTTTCCCTCGGCGTTACGCAACGCGAACTTCGCCAGATTAAGCCTGGCTTAATCAATCTCAAGGATAGAGAGTCTCGTTCATGGCTGGCTTTATCTCATTATGCGATGGCGGCGTAACGAGCACGGAAAACGTATCGATAGATAATGGGAATCGATTTGAAATTTTATTGAAAATGTCGCCAAATTTATTATCATTTAACTGTCCACGATCAACCATTTATCTGGTCGTAACAATCCCATAAAACTAATCGCTTCGTATAGGCTATTATAACTTGCACGGTCGATAGGAAAGAAGAAACGGAGTCGAAGCAACCGCCGTCAGCTCCTAGTTTCTTCTCGCACCGCTTGTTCACCGAGAATAACAGTAGCCAATGGTGAAATCAACTGGAAAAACGATGTGGTTCGTTGAATCGCTGTGACGTAGCCGACTAATTCGCGGATATATCAGATTATCACATTCGAGGAGCTCTGTAGAGAATATATATATATATATTCAATTTCATCTCTTCTTTAAATAAAATCCATTTACACGTCGCTCCGCGATCGACGGTACAGAAGACTCGAAACATTTTCAAATGGAAACTCAGTGCAATTTCCCAGGGAGCCTTCGGAACCTTCAAACGCACGATTTACCATTCGAAAGTTCTTCAAGGTTTCGCCGCGAACTGCCGCAGACAATCGTCGAGTCTGCCGCTTGAATTTCTGTCGCCGCTGTAATCGATACGAATTTGATACAGACATCCGGCAAGTCGTTCAGCGTTCGCATACTCTCTCGACGTGTCCTTCAATTTCCCTGATATTTTTCCAACCCTTTCCCTCGGCGTTACGCAACGCGAACTTCGCCAGATTAAGCCTGGCTTAATCAATCTCAAGGATAGAGAGTCTCGTTCATGGCTGGCTTTATCTCATTATGCGATGGCGGCGTAACGAGCACGGAAAACGTATCGATAGATAATGGGAATCGATTTGAAATTTTATTGAAAATGTCGCCAAATTTATTATCATTTAACTGTCCACGATCAACCATTTATCTGGTCGTAACAATCCCATAAAACTAATCGCTTCGTATAGGCTATTATAACTTGCACGGTCGATAGGAAAGAAGAAACGGAGTCGAAGCAACCGCCGTCAGCTCCTAGTTTCTTCTCGCACCGCTTGTTCACCGAGAATAACAGTAGCCAATGGTGAAATCAACTGGAAAAACGATGTGGTTCGTTGAATCGCTGTGACGTTCGATTGCGATCGACCATTAACCACTTGAGGGAAATGGCCTGAAAGATAGTAGCTGAGAGGAGTGCAAAAATGAAGAACAGTGACGAGAAAAAAAAAAGGGGATGAATGAAAAAACTCATGGAAGCGGTGAAAAAAATTTTATAGGATACTCGTCGTTGATAACCGCATGAATGCGTCTTTAAATTTCTTCTGAAAAAGTTACGCATGTAAATAACGTCTGCGGGGAATAAATAGAAGGAAGAGAGAGGACACAAATAACCGAGATGAAAGAAACGAAGCAGGATGGGTCGGAGAAGGAGGAGAAGAATGAGGAGGGAAGCGTTGCCCCAGATCCAGCATCCCCCAATCTACCCTCCGCTCACGCCTCGACGCTTTCAATGACGTCATGGCGAAGAGGCGCGTGGGCGTCACTGAATGAAATCGCCGTCGCCGGTCGAAGCGCGTAAGGTTATATGAATCACTCAACCCGCGCACGTAAGCAACTACATTAAACGAGAACACGTGATTAGAACTTTGCGAGCAATTTTCATCCGACCTCGGCTGGTTTTTAGTTTCCTATCTAATAAACGATCGCCACGAACACTTGGTCGTTGAGCTATCCTAACGATAAGAACCGGCACGTAATACGAATAAGCCGCGAATTTATTTTCCTTAGACGCGAAAATTGTGTGGCCGTGTCGAGTCAAGAGCCGAGGGTGGCACTCCGAGACGCCCACACGATCCGAGGGAAACAGAAGCGTGGACCAACGAGGGTGGCCGACAAGTATTATTGATCGCGGCGATACCCGTTCGTCGTCGGCTCGCGTCACAACGACCGCTTTTATTTTTACGCCTCCGACGAGAGGACGCCGAAATATGAGAGTACTCCGCGGGGGTGGCACCTCGCCGAGCCGCCCTCGGGGTGGTTTCACTTGTTGGACAAGATTTAACTTGACCGAGTGAGAGTTCACGCGTTGCTGTCGCGGTTGCTGAATAAATATTCAGGAAAATTGTGTCTGACTATTTTACATATATGACAAATGATTTCAGAAATTTTCATATCATCATAAAACTGAATTTTTAATGCGACGTACACTATACTATGAATATTTTATTTTTCTATCTCACTTCGTGTTATTTTTGTCATACGTTATAAGAAAAGAGAAAGCTGTTTTTGTTGTTACAGTTTAAAAACTTTGGAAAGTTTGTGTTAAGAGTATGATCGTTATCCCCGGGCGGAGTTAGGAGGTGAATTAGTTTTAGTAGTTTGTAAGGAATATTGAATAAGAACGAAGTCCTCTCAAAGCCGGAAGGCAAGGGATATTAAATAATAATAATATTGAAGAGAAGTGGTGAACCGTGATACTTCCCGATCGAGCTTGACGCGGAAATCGAGAGTTTTATTGAAAAGGCGAGATTTATCGAGGCATTGTGCGAGCTGCAACGATCCTAGATCGTTAATTTCACTTGGAGAACGAGAAATATCGAAGACGCCGATTAAATATAGTAAAGTGGCGTCTCAATGGAAGGAGCGTTGCCTTTTATTTATCTCGTATTTCTTTCATGCAACGGAGTACACATCGAAAACAGACGTTCTTGAAATAGAATTTTCCTCGAGTTATATCTCTTCTCAAACTCATCCAACTGTTTGCTAGAAAGAATTACCTTTAATTCCGGGATGATCATTTTCTTACGTATTCTAAATGTAATTGTAATAATACATTTTAGACTTCCTTCTCGCGAGGCGCATTAATTTTATCGTCGATTGGGAAGCACCGCGATCGCAGTTATCGCGCGACGGGTAATCGGTGTTCCATTGACTACGTAAAACGTTTCCCAGAACGAGATTACGCAAACTGTGCGCTTAACACGCTTTCCCTTCGACCCGTCCTCCACCCGTTGAAAATTTATGCGAACGACGAATTAATTTCAGCGGAGGCACGCGGGAAAACCGAGAGGAGGCATCCGGAAGAAAATCCAGGCACCCGACGACGGGGTCAACGAATCGCGGCGTGTTTGCGATCGTAAGTATGAAAGATGCAGATGCTGCAACGGGCTGTCGTGTCGCGCCAGGTGCCGTGACCTCGACGACCACGTGAAATTGTAATGCTTCTCGCTTTCCTAGCGACGTTTTCTCCGGCTTGACGTCCCGTTTAATTAAATCCTCCTTAATCGGGTGCTTCCGACGAGAAAGTTGGCTACCTCGTTCGCGCAGTTGTTTATGATTCTTCGATTATTGATTTGAAGAATTCCGGAACGAGCCATCGTCGCGAGTCGAGAGCCGGCTGTTCCCAAATAGATATTAAATGCACAACTCGTCTATCATTTTTCCTTCCCGTATTTACTGAATACTTTCAGCCGCTTCTAATGCGTCGTCATCGTGTCTGACGATTTACAAGCGCGCGGCGAAGGGTTTTCTCTAACGGAGTGCCGGGTAAATGCGAATTCGCGTAAAACGCGGCGACAGACACGGAAAAATACTTTCCATTGAATTGCAAATTACCGTCAGGCTCCTCTCGCGGTATTATCTGCACTTGATAAAATTCAATTACGTGCTCGTTTGTTTGCAGTCGCCGGTCTAGCGTATACATTAAGTCCTCGCGCAGTCTGTACTATTTTCGCATCTTTAAATTCCGTCTCCCGCTTTAATTTCTGTTTACACGTCTCTCTTTTACCGGAATCAACAGCTGTTTCAACCTGTGTCACCAGATCTTTTTAATCAAATTTCAACTTGCGACTCCGCGCTAAACGCTGTTTGATCAAATTCACTCTGTTGCCTTAATGAACTTTTTACTTCATTTTTGTGACTCGTTCAGATGTTCACGTAATTAACAAAATTTGTCGATTCCTTTGTGTACGGCTTCAATTTTTCAGCAACGATGCATCGCAGGTATTGCAACGAGGCGTTATTTCATAATTAACGAACACTCGTCACGGTACAATGTATTTCAGACATTAATTGGCTAAGACCGCTGCGCTGCAATTACCGGACGTGTTAACGCTCTATTTTACAAATCACGTCCGTTAATAAATATTCAAGTTCTTGTACCAGGGAGCGTCGAAACGCTGTTCAGAATTAACTAGGGAACAATTATTTCGGTATGAACTCGCCCGCGCGGGTATCGGTGGCCAAAATGCAATATGAAATTCGCAGCTCATCGTGAAATTTTCGCGCGGGTCTGCCAAATTCTGAATCACACACGAGACTATCAACGACGCCAGCGAAGTTTAACGGACGTCTACAATAAAACGAGAAGACTGCTGGTTCAACAAGTGGGGAAAGAAGTTCAATAACTGGATATTTTCGTCTTATGAACCAATACGAGCTCCACAAGAGATCAATTCGTTTACACGGTTAAAAAAAATTAATATTTATAATTAACTATAATTTTAAGTGTTAAAGATTTTTATTTTATTCTCTGGGATCTCTTAAAGGCTCCAGGGTTTGAAGTTTTATAATATATGAAATAGTGTTTATTAATTTGTAAATTAAAAATGTGTACAAATGCGCCAGTGAGTAGAAATTGGAACAGAAATTTACTTA
>NW_017138996.1:163727-174303 GCF_001652005.2 Ceratina calcarata | reverse complement strand
AATAATATCGAACAAAGAAAACTTTCATTTTTGCAATATTCACTGCGTGATTTTTATAGAGTTTCTTATGCCAAAAATGTTACTGGCATAAGGTATAAGGAAAACGTGCAGCGTTATCAATCTTAGGAATAATAAACGCGTTCAACTTGAAAATCTCTCAATTCAATCTCACTGGAAACGAGCCATTCGACATAAACTCCGTACGCAGACAAAGTCCGGAGATACGAATCGGGTAATAAATCGCGTCGATATCTCGGAAAGCTCCGCGGGGCGAAAAATAAAGCGCGAGTTCTCTCAATCACCGTAACGGATAACGCGTGGACACTTTAAATCTCTGGACAGCGACGCGATATTAAATCTCAATGAAACCGGTCGGGATTACGTGCCAGGGAACAACGGTATATTGCGGTAATAATTCCGGTTTAACAGCGTCCCGCTTTTGTTTGATTTGCGTTACAAAGGAACCGCGGCGATCGATCGAGAGATCATTATTAAAATTAATCGAGTTAACAAGCCAGACGGAGCTGCGAGGTACACTAGTTTACGATTTAACTGCGTACGACTCATGTAACGCTCGCTCGTTTTAAAAGACTCGATTATGAGGCAAGGCGGTTTTCTCTTTTAAATGATCGTATCGCCCGATGGAAATACGAATTTCCAGGTAAATAAAGACATCGTGCGCCTCCTCGTTTTCAATACAACATTCGATTGACGATTTAATTAAATACCTCCCAAAGGGTTTATCAAAGAGCATTTAGAAATGATTAAACTGCGCCCTTGATAAATTGATTTAATTAATGGGACTTCGTTTCTTTACATACTTTAGGACAATTGTACGACGCATTTTCAATGAAAACGAGCGTACGTGGTTCGTCGCAGCGATCCGACGTTCATTGAAAATGTGTTGCATAACATGGTGTGAATCGACCTTTCTCCGCAGGCGCATGCAGTTTTGCGTGCGACGCGTCACGTCCGCGCGAATCGCGAAGACCGAGCTTGCAGCGAACGGAGAATTTATTCAAGTGGATCGCAGATTTAGCCGAGATTCCTTAAAATCTCACTTGTGACGTAATAAATGTATTTGAGAAAATAATTAAATCGTACATTCTAGCTGAACTAAAGCAAATTTATATGAAAGAGAGTGTAATGGATAGGAAATGAGTGTTGTAGGAGGTGGATGAATGGTCGAGCGATGAATTTTGAAAAACGCTTTATCAGTTGAACGATGCTAGCGTTAAGCGGGGAAAATCGATGGGCTCAGGCGAAAGGGAAAACCGAGGAGAGAACGGATGCGCAGTTCCGGGGCTATAGATGAGGCTTTAAAAAATTGATAAATAATTGATCGCGTATCGACGCGCTAAAGAATTTAAACCGTTCAGCGCGGATATACTACGCGGTCACGGAGCCGTTGCATAAAGGCGCCATTTGTTGGCCTACATTCCCTACTGCTCTACCGGGCGAATATTATTCTCGAGTCTATGGCTCTAGGGAAAATTGCACTGCCTTTGCTTCCCGCGACGTTCACTCATTTTTCTATCCTCCATCCTCTTCTGTCATTAATTTTTCATTAGAGAATCTTAAACGGAATAACCATCGATTCTTGGCCACAGCTATTTATTCTTTGTCGTCGTTTCATGAATAATGCAGCCCAATAAAAAGAAATCTTTTCATTATTTGCAATATCAACTATGGCGATTGTCACAATTTCTCACTGACGATTTATGCTCTTTAAAGCCTGGAATGTTTATCACTCCCGAGGTTCACAATAATTATTAAAAATAAAGTAAGAACCCTGGAACTTTTATAAATAAGCTAGTGAGGAAAAATTGGGACATTTACTATGTGCGATTTCCATAGAGTTTCTCATACAAAAACAAACCTGGAAGCATAATTGATCTATTCTCTAAAAATAGCAGTTTTTCTAAAAATGTACGATTTTCGGTAAAAATTATGTGTTTCTTTATCAGAAATGTCTGTTGAATCTAATATTAGCAAATTGCTATAGAATAAGGGAATTCTTCCCAGATAAGTAAAAAGAAACTCTACAAGAATCACGTAGCGATTATTGGAAAAATAATTTCGTGTAGTACACGATTATTGTCGTCAATGGGATTATTCTCGTCACTGCCAATGTTATCTTCATCGGTAATTAATTATCACTTGTTCTAACTGATTATTTCTGCTTAGTCTACGTCAGAACTATCTCTCTATCTTCATTGGGGAAAATCGATGGGCTCAGGCGAAAGGGAAAACCGAGGAGAGAACGGATGCGCAGTTCCGGGGCTATAGATGAGGCTTTAAAAAATTGATAAATAATTGATCGCGTATCGACGCGCTAAAGAATTTAAACCGTTCAGCGCGGATATACTACGCGGTCACGGAGCCGTTGCATAAAGGCGCCATTTGTTGGCCTACATTCCCTACTGCTCTACCGGGCGAATATTATTCTCGAGTCTATGGCTCTAGGGAAAATTGCACTGCCTTTGCTTCCCGCGACGTTCACTCATTTTTCTATCCTCCATCCTCTTCTGTCATTAATTTTTCATTAGAGAATCTTAAACGGAATAACCATCGATTCTTGGCCACAGCTATTTATTCTTTGTCGTCGTTTCATGGAATAATGCAGCCCAATAAAAAGAAATCTTTTCATTATTTGCAATATCAACTATGGCGATTGTCACAATTTCTCACTGACGATTTATGCTCTTTAAAGCCTGGAATGTTTATCACTCCCGAGGTTCACAATAATTATTAAAAATAAAGTAAGAACCCTGGAACTTTTATAAATAAGCTAGTGAGGAAAAATTGGGACATTTACTATGTGCGATTTCCATAGAGTTTCTCATACAAAAACAAACCTGGAAGCATAATTGATCTATTCTCTAAAAATAGCAGTTTTTCTAAAAATGTACGATTTTCGGTAAAAATTATGTGTTTCTTTATCAGAAATGTCTGTTGAATCTAATATTAGCAAATTGCTATAGAATAAGGGAATTCTTCCCAGATAAGTAAAAAGAAACTCTACAAGAATCACGTAGCGATTATTGGAAAAATAATTTCGTGTAGTACACGATTATTGTCGTCAATGGGATTATTCTCGTCACTGCCAATGTTATCTTCATCGGTAATTAATTATCACTTGTTCTAACTGATTATTTCTGCTTAGTCTACGTCAGAACTATCTCTCTATCTTCATTTTCTCCTAATGTTGCGCAAGGAGTAGGAAAACGGTCGATCGTGATTCATCTACACAGTCATCGATCCCCACCTAGAGTGCTCGCGCACCCGGAAACCGAACTACAATCCGGCGAGGTAATTCTCAATCTGCGATCCACGACTGTAGGAAATCTGGACGAACGAATCGTCCAGTAATCAATGTGTAATATTTGAATTAGACGGGAGGAGTAGCAAAGATAAAGATTAAAATAGAAACACATGAGTTCGTTAAAAAAAAAGCAAGTCTACTTATTAAATACGAATCTCCGTTGCTTTTAATGACTAAAAAGAGTAGATGCTGACACGATTCAGATAAATACTCTGTGTCACCTAATTACACGTCTAGCTTTTTTGCCGACATCGCTTTACATCTCATTAACCCTATGAAATCATTGAACCTTTGTCTCTGCATTTTTTCGTATCTTCAACGGTTTATAATTAGACGCCGCATCGGCCGACCAGCACGAACCATATTCTTACAATTAGCATTTATATACTCACTCGTTGAACATAAATCTGCATTGACAGTTCTGCGCGTGCAAGCACAGTTCATTTACAAAATGACTAAACATTCTTTATTTGAATTACAAAATTACGATTGCAAGATTAATTTTATCCAACTTGCGATCGAAACGCTCTGAATGCTCGAAATGATACGCGAACACAATGGGAATGGCAATTTTCCTCACACAATAAGTCAAGTTTACGTAAAGAGCCGAGCTTTGAGAAAGCAACGCGTCATCTTTATTAAAGCGTTTCGAACGCCGCGCTATTCTCGCGCTGATAAGGGGAACAGTGACCCAGTTCTTAAATCATTTACTTCTTCTTCCCATAGATCTCAATCTCGTCGCGCAATCTTCCACGTCTAGCCGACTAAACAACTTTTCATTCATAGTTTTCGACTTATGCGGAACGTTTTTAATAAATATAATTGCTAGGCGACGTTAATCATTTTTCAATCCAACCGTGCAGGTAAATATTCTTTCCATATACTTTCATGTCCGACCTTTCGCGTAGACACTTTTACTGTTCAGCGACAAACGAAAGCGGCGAGAGAAAACGGTAGCCGCGGTACGTAAAGGGTGAATACCAAAATACGCGTCGCGTCCTCCGGTCGTATAACGGTGAACAGAAAACGAAAGCGATCGTGCGCACGTGTACGCCATGAATCGTAATAGGGGAAAAAGAAGCTGATACCGTAAACGAAAGGTCTTTAATCCCTGATTTGGAAACCAGATTAATTAACAATATAAACGACTATTCCTTCATCGTTATCTGTAATTCAATCTTAACTATATAGTCGATTGATGAATTCAAAGCATTTTTGCAAGAATTACTTTATGATAAAATATAAAAAATCAAATACGTTTTAATCTTTGATTTGGAGACCAGATTAATTAATAATATAAACGACCACATCATTGTTACTTGTACTTCAATTTTATCTACGGAACCGATTAATGAATTCAAAGCATTTTTGCAATAACTATTTTATGATAAAACATAAAGAAGCAAATACGCTTTAATCTCTGGAGGCCAAATTAATTAACAATATAAACGACTTTCCTCATTATTTGCAATTCAGATTTAATCATGTAATTGATTGATGAATTTAAAGCATTCCTGAAGGTCTGTGATAGAATATCGTATATGATTTAAAAAATGATACAAAGAAGAAACGAGAGAAGACGAGAGACCGATCTTAATTACATTAATTAAATTCGAAGTTATCACGGTAACATAAGAGGAGGAAGCAGATCCGCACTAATTACCTTGCGAACTATTCGTTAGCCGACGCGCATACGCGAAATCGTACGCGGCCGCGTTGCGTCAGCGACGAAATGAATAAAAGTAGCTGAGTAGCAGAAGAAAAGAGCAAAGTGCATTAACCGCGACCAGCTGCCCGATAAAACTGTAAAAACACGCGTTGATCCGGTCGATATCGTCGTCGCACGACTGAACCCGAGCGAACCTTTCCCCTTTTTCGAAGCTACCTCTTTAAGAATCCACTCGTTCCGAGAAGTAGAATCGCGCAATTACGCAGGCATCAGCCGTTCGATTAACGCGGAAATTTAATTGCTAATGAGACCCTGATTCACTCATTCACAAATGTTGCAACTCATCCCGACAGCCACGCAACTTTCATTCAATTTTCCATGCATTTCTCTGGCACACTTTTCCTGCGAATCGTTACGACCTCCGTTCTTCCGTAGAACTTCTAATTACTCGATCGTTCCGGATAATCCGACCGAGACTGCGTTGCCAAAACGCAACAGGCTTCCCGAGGAGAGGGGGGGTGGACTATGAAAATCGAAACGCGTGGCCGACGTCGACGTTAAATGGAAAACGGGGTCATCGTGTGCATGCACGCGGGCAAAGACGTCGCGGAACGGCCGAGGATGTCCCAGTTTCGCGGCGGCCGGGGTCGTTGCACCCGACATGCCATCGGAGTTTCGATTTCGCGATCATGCGCATCCGGGATACGTAATTCCTTCGGCCGAGAGAAACAGGGACGTCCGATCGAGACGATTCCAAGCGAACGAGATAAATTCTGTCTTTTACGTAAAACCGAATTTACGTGATTACAAATACGTAACTACAAACCGTGTCTTATTTTTCATATTTAATAACGATTTAATATTCTTTATATAATATCACGACGTGTGTACGGCAGATTTAATGAAAGTGGAAGAGAAGCACGTCGAGAGGATCAATCGGCCTTTGTAGCTCGTGAAAGTATCGGTGGAACGTGATCCGACGTTACTGTTACAGGTGGAATGCCATTTCCCGATGATCGGCAACAGACGCAATCAATTCTACAATATCGAAATAATAACCTCAAGTTTCCTGTAATCCCTCGTAATGATCGCTCGTTATCTGAAGCCGTGATTAACTATTTCATGAGAGCCACGAATCGCGTAGACCGATCACTGCGATTAAGAAGATACGCCGGAGGAATCGATAAATCGAACGTTTGCAATTTCATAAAAAAATTTCAATGCGAGCAGAAAAACTGTACGTGACGGAAATAATGGAATTAATAATCGAGCGAAGAACGTGTCGCTTTCTTTCTGGTTCGGAGGAACAATTGAGATAGAGTAGACCGTCGGTGACTTCCCGTGCTCTTTTTCCCATGGCATAATCGTTTCACGAGCACAGCTTCGCGTCAATCCATTTTACTTCTCTCTCCTCGAGACGCTCTCCCTTTCGTATCCATTGTGTCGCGGGCTCTTACGTCAGAGAAGCGAGCACCGAGGATGCGTAAGAGCGATGCGAAGGAGCGAATACCTGTATTACAGTTCTCGTGGCCACGGTCCGGTTAACCTTTTCACCCGGGCGAAATTGCTAGGTGATTAAAAGTTCGCTGCTACTATTCAGAACTTCTCCAAACGCGAATGAAAGGTTCTACAGATAAAATTAGTAACACCTACCAATCAATGGTCGATGAAAATTATAAATTAGAGTTGGGGTCTGTGCTTCGATTGCTTCGGAATTAAAACAGTTTTAAAATAGTATAGAATATTTATTTTTAGCCTGAAAAATGACTTGTTTCCAAACGAAATCTTCTTTTCATTCCTAATCTGTCAAGCATAGTTATTTATCGTCATCTAATAAATTAGTCTAGCAATAATATCTAATACTAATATTTTTTAGCCTGAAAAATGACTTGTTTCTAAACGAAATCTTCTTTTCATTCCTAATCTGTCAAGCATAGTTATTTATCGTCATCTAATAAATTAGTCTAGCAATAATATCTAATACTAATAACTTAATACCATTTCATAGTTAACTTTTTTCCTTTTCTCGCCTCGTAATTTTCCACTTTATTCATAACTTCCTAAATTAAAATCGAACCTATTTTATACGAAGAGATCTTTGACGATCGATCCTTGAACCTGGCCGTCTTATAGCCGACGGACCGTGAATGCAAATCGCGCACGAATAATCCTGGCTCCGCGATACGCGCGTAGAATTTGCATACATGATCCAGCGCACGTGGTCAGCGATCTTGACGTCACTGGTCATTGATCTTCATCGGCCGATTCGAGCGCAGGTGAATCACGGCCTCCTTCTATTTTTAAATACCGACATCCTATTTCTGTCCTATGATCACCGGCTCGTAGCTTATTCACATTTTCCAACGGAAAACAAGTTCGATAAGCCAGCCTGTTATTCACGCCGAAGATTATTCCTACTGTACTCTGAATGAAAGTATAATGAACAGTCTCGTCACATCGTCGGGAACAAAGTGCTTTCACCGGATTTCAGAGTAAAGTTCCTCGCGTAGGCGTCATCGTTCTACTGTCGCTTGTTCATCGTGGGCGAAGTAATCCTAAGGATATTTGCATGATTACGAGATCGACCGTTCATCGCCGGTGAGGAACGTTCGCGGGGTGTTGCATTAATAACCCCTCGATCGCCGCGATTTCAGCATATTCATTAGCTTTACGTTCGGGAGAAGTGACGTGGGTCGATCGAAATCGGATATCCTCGCATTAGACCAACTTTTCAAATTAGCCACTTGTTCGCTCTAGGCTTTTATAATTTTGCTTCAATCGAATTTTAGTGTTCTAATATTCAACGCGCAGCTTACACGTGACAAATATAAAATAATCTTTTCAGAGGATCGTCGTAGATTTATTCGTATTATTCGTGGATTAATTTAGAATCATCCCCTACGGATTTGATGCGCAAAAGCGAGAGAGAGAGAGAGGATTTGCTGGTATGCAAATGAATGGAGGCCAAAAGGGAACAATCGGATGAACTGCGTCGCGGAGAATAGCGTTTATAGACGGACGGAAACCCCAAAGGAGCTGTGACGCTATTGGAGAAAACGACCTTACAGAGAATCGTGGACGAACGCTGTTGCTGGCTTCGTCGCTGAACTTCGTAACCGGACATGTAAAACAGGCCAACCCTTCGGCGAGGATTAGTCCTTCAGATTTTGAAGAGGATCTCGTCCGTATCTAGGCTAAAATCCACAAGTGGTTGGCACCCACGTCGAAATCTTTCAACGTACACTCGAGAAATCGATGAGGGAGATTCTACTCTCGTTCAAGCGTATGATAAGAATTTCATGGTTCAAATCTCGATCTTACAGGATAATACTCAATCGGTTTTATCCTCTCGTAAACATTTCGTCTCAACAAATTTATAACTCCGAAAAGTGACTCTTAACCAGTTAACTGTGTCGATCATTTTGCAAAGTGCGCCCCAGTGTGTGTCGCGATAATCAAGCGATGACGGATATAGTCGTCAAACACAGAGTAAGTGGCGCTGTTGAAATATTCGGTCAAAAAGACGACTTTATTTTAGAAAATGAATGAATTTATTCACGGATATAGCCGTCATAACACAAAATTCTGCCATTCTTCCATGACGGATATAGTCGTCAAACACTGGTTAAATGAACTCAATAGTTCAAGTCTAAAAAATATTCATTTGAAAATTATTCTATATGATTCATTATATGGCAACGACTATGTGATTGCATTTTAATTTAGAAAATGAATGAATTTATTCACGGATATAGCCGTCATAACACAAAATTCTGCCATTCTTCCATGACGGATATAGTCGTCAAACACACTTAACTGGTTAATGTTCGGTATTTTACTTGAGAAACTGAGCTACTGTAAAATTGCCAAAGTAGTTTTCAATGAAAAAGAACGAAACTAGATTATTCGATAATAGCCCTAGTTCGAAACGCGAGTTCCTAAGTATTCTCGAGACACCCTCGAATACCGATGGATCGACGGTCCGAGCAAAAACCCTCGAGACGTGCCGCGTCAGAGCCCAACTTCTAAGCTAGGAATTACGTAACGCGTAGAGGAGCGGAGAATTCTGCCAAGACGATCGCTTTCGATTCTCCCCTCTATCTGGCACGACGTTCGCGACCCACCGATCACGCGACGGAGCAATCACGTGACGCACCATGTGTCTGACGCACGAAAAGAAAGTAAGCACATAACTCCGATTCCGCCGATTTTACAACGCTTGCATCACAGCCATCCAGTGCATCATTATTATACCGCTAATACACATACGATGCTCCAACACTCTTATTTATAATAGAAGACAACATTATTAAATATGCGATTGCGAATCATTAAAAATGGTTAATAAGATAATAATTGGCAATACTCTCCTGTCGAATTAAAACACGAATGATTTTCAACACTTAAAACGATGGATCATCATTATACTATTGTACAATATTGTTCATGATAGAAAACGATGATAACATAATTAAATAATTATAAGCAAAGTGCCTATAATCTCACGTTCATTCCACTTAAAACACGTATGATCCTTCGAATGCATTCAGGATGATTTTCAATATTTAAAACGATACGTCATAAATATCATTAGACAATAAAGATACTATTACTTCAGGTTTCAAATCATATCACTTCTGGTCGAAAATAAATTACAACTACATTATATCACAGAGGATTTACTGTATATTAAAATCGATCCATAGATCTTATTCCGTTTTTTGTTCCAGTATGTAATCGATTTAATAGCTCCGGCGGATATTAATCTTGCCGGTGTCTGCGGACCTAATCGCGTAGAAAAGAAACGCCCTAGTGTACTATCTACAGGCGTTCTTAAAACTAACGTCGTTAGTTATCCAACTTGAGGAATGATTTATCGCGTCGCGGATTGGTCTTCGACAGCAGATTTAATCAGGACGGTTGTTGTTTAACGATACCACCTCTTTCCGCCTTTATCATAATGATTGCGTGCTATTAAAGTTATATGAGCCGTAAAATCTCTGCCAAAAGTTTCAGATGTGCGATAAAAAGCTGTGTCCAATATTTGAAGCAATGAACTTTTAAAAAAAATGATAATTACAGAGGAGACAGGTTTATAAAATTGTTCGACAAATGAGTTTTTAACGCACAATTTCTAATATTCTAACACATAGTTTTGGCAGTTTTTGAATGGATTGCACATGACTTGCAACTGTCTGCATGTATAATTCTTACTTTTGCATACTTTTTATTATACATCTTAAATGATATCCTCGAAATTTACATTATTTCAACTTTAAAATATTCTGAAGTCATTTTTAAATATAGTTATGTAATGGCGTGCGAATAATGCATTAGGCTTCCAGTAGAAACGGAATACCAACGAAAATCGATCTAAAAATAATTTCCATAGTCATAGTTTATGAAATCCTATAGTTATCAACTTTGACCGTGAGAATCCGCACGTTTATCAACGACGAGCCCCTTGTTACGACTGGAATACACCTCCCTTGCGTAACATTACGCGACACTTTTTTAGTCTCAAATTATATAATCACATGTACATATAATAAGGAAGAGATAATTAGTACTATTAATATAAA
>NW_017138996.1:154169-163328 GCF_001652005.2 Ceratina calcarata | reverse complement strand
ATTCCTCCGTGGTTGGATTTTCTGTGCCAGAGACGAACCGATTTAACCAGAGTGGAGTAGCGCGGCGAACTTCTGAAAATTACCGTAACCGTGCGCAGACGTTTCGATACAGTTAACCGTGATTGAAAGCAACTATGCGGCGCACGCTGTTGCGTGATGTAATCAACAGCCAATTAACGAAGCTTCTCGCGTTAATAGTGTCGTCGGAGATTGAGTTCGCCGCGGTAAAAGGGGAATTCCAACTCGGCGAAGCGACGCCTGGGAAAATTTCAGATGCCGCACTACAATATAAAATTAGTATAGAATTTTCGAGCGCGCTTTAAACGAATTCATGGTTCATTTTGATACAGAGATTAAATTTTTGGCATGCAATAAATAACAGTGGAACGAGTGATGTTAATTGTTTGGAAATATGTTGTTTTAATACAGTGATTTAGCTCGGTGTGTTCTTTATGCAAATGGTTAATCTCATGTCGTACACAGTGTGAACCAACGCGGAAACTTTCAGCCGGAGCATAGAACTTAAGCTCTCCGCCCACAGAGAACATTAAAACATCAAGAAGATAGCAATTTCGGTAAACAAGTGAACAAACAATCAAATATTTGCTCGACCCGGCGACTATTTCTTCCCTTGTATCCGCTTTATTTCCAGTGCATGAACGAGCTCTCAAGCAAATAGAATCGTGATTTTCAAGAAATAATATATCATATAAAATCGTTCCATTCGTTTCAGTACTTGAAAGATCAAATACAGCATAAGAAAGAACTGTAGGCTTACAGACGGTGTCGACTTCTATGACCAACATGAGTGATGAATGAGCATTTGACGATGGACGAAATAATTAATCGATTACTCCTGAAGTATTCGAGATAGAAAAGTTTATAAGACCTTTTTTGCAGGTAATAGTATTACCTACAACTTTTATTTGAAGCATTTCTCGAAATTACGTAAAAAAAAAATTTTCGATTTTTCCGAGATTTTTCCAAGGGGTACCCCTTCAGATTTCGCGAAATTTTCGTTTTTTGCCCATAACTTCCAAACGGATGGACCTAGGGGGACATTTATAGGACCNTCATTGAATATCGAAGTTAGACAAAAAATGCATAAAATCTTTCTTGTAGAGGACATCAGTACCTACAATTACTTTATAAAATTTTTTTCACTAGCGTCAATAATTAGTACATTTTTTGACATAGTGAACCTACTGTTCTATCTTATATTATGATTCAAACGTTTTCATTAGTTTTTCTATTAATTCAATGCTATTTCCACGCTACTATGGCGTGTCGATACTTATTATCGTAGTTACCGTATTCGGCTGGTTATTTCTGACACGTATTCCCGAGCGATCGTTTATCTTGTGCATGCGACTAGACTTAATAAACGTGAAGAGTAGCGTGCAGCAACCCCGGCAACGTATGCACACGGAACGGAACGCGTTATGTACGAACGAGTTACATACGCTAACGTGACGATTAGGTACTCAGAGAGACTGTTAATCGATTCCCATTCAGTCTATGACAATTGATTCTCGCGTACTCAACGCGATTCAGATTTCTTTTCGCACTCTATAGCGAATTTTTCTGCAAGATTTCCCTTTCTATACTCGCGTTAACTGTTCACTTACATATTTTTTTCGTATTTTAAGTAAAGTGGTGTAACTTTTTAAATAATGTTACGTCGACTGTGTAAAGTGTCAGAGATTAGACAGGACAGGATATGTTATGTTCATATGATAACATCGGACTGCTTCAAGTACTGTAAAAGTTTCCTTATTTTTTGAAGTGTCGTTTTACATACAGAATTAATGACAAAGAGTTTCAGTGTCTGTTACTGTCAAGGGTTACGTGCGTATTTCCACGATCTTCCATTAATTACCAAGGTTACTTATTCTGTCATCGTGGTTAATGAAAACGAAGTTTTGCATGTCAATACGAAATTTTACTTGGTTTCGACCTTGTTCTTCCTCGTTTTTAAATATTCTGAGAAACAGAATCAATTTATATACGCTATTAATATAATAATTGCTACATAACTGTTATATATTATTCCAAGAATCGTAAGTTTTACGACGGAGATAATGTACAAATTGTTTTATCAGAAATAGTTAGAATCTCCTTGAAGAGGATGTTTGTCATACGAGTGAAAAACAGGAACTCAACGACACTCAAAAAACATGCATGTAAATCAATACAAAAGAATTGTAAGCCGCAGGCTAATTGCTTCGAGGAATAGCTGGGTTTCCGCTTAAAGTCATAAAGCAAAATGCATGATCTCATAATGTCACTTCTCCCACACCCACGAATCTAAGCATGTTTGAAACGTATTTCACGTGACACAGCATGCTCTTCATTTCTGATCTTATAATTCCGATTAGAAATCATCTTCAAGTCGTATTATTTTTTCATATTATTCAATATTTTCACAGGATTATTAAATAAGATCAAATATATTATATCAGTTTGGACCATCGTGGTTTTACTAACAATGAAGCTTGTGATTTAACTTCTTGGGACAGTAATTATAAAGTCAGTTTATTGGCCATTCTGAAAATCCATTATGAACTTATGGAATTTCGATTGGACTAATGGCACTCGGAAAATCCATGAGTCTAAATTTAACGTTCATCAAATTCTATGATTCCTTCCATTGACTAGAAAAAAGTTGAATTAGGGAAATCTGTGAATTTTCACAAAACACGAAATATGTATCCTTGCATTATAATACAGAAATGACGAACTATAAATTGCTTTGTGATCAGAAATCAAAGAAAATTAAACACTGAATTAGGGCAATCTATGAATTCTCGTAAAAAATCTAACAATAATAAAAAAAGTATCATAATTTATTACAAGAAATCCACTGGCCCGTGAATAAATGATAGTAAGCATTTGTCTAATTTATTGTAGAGCGAGTTACGCGTAACGACGTCTTTGCACGAGTATTATATTCATTCGATTATCGATCTGACCGAAGCCGCGTAGCTCTATCGGCCTCCAGGAGCGTGAATTATTACGTGACTAGCAACATATGTATGCCTCGAGAATAATCGCGTGCATTGTTCGCGAACGTCATTCACGTGGCGCGATTATCAGACTTCCGCCTAACAAACCTGCGGTGGATCCCCAGACTAATAGAACGACTTCCGATAAGAGGCGAATTTACTCTGTCTATAAAAACGTTTGATAAGCCGCGAATATATGAACAATTTCTTGATACAGGTGTAAAATTTCCTAACTCAATTGGAATAAAAGATGAAATAAAAGAAGAAACGCTACTCTGGTTAATAAAAGAGAAAAATATAATGAAACTTAAAAAATTTTAAATGAAATTTTCTAGGGCTGTCTTTAGTCTCTGCTCTGAAGCACGTAGGCTAATGCTCCACCTCTCAATATTGCGTGGTAAACAAAAGCGAGTTGCGACAGAGCCTCTCCCGTTGAATATCAAAGCAGCTTCGACGTGTCGTCCTTCGACCAGCCGCGTCGCGTTTGATCTTGACTTGCACCACTTGCGATTGCTTTAGGACCGTGTCACTGGACGGTATGACAAAATCGACTGATCACGTGCAACGACTCCGATATTTATTCACCAAATGTTGAAAAGATATTCGGTTCACATTCGTCATTTCTTTAGCAATTTTTTTCTACATACGTTTTGTGTTCTGGCATTAATAAAAACTTATGTGAAAGAGTTCAGATACATTTTTAGAAGAACTGGTGCAAAGGAACCTCGGGGGACTGAAAATTAATAAAGAGGAGACTAGTCAGAGCGTGAAGTTTCCGAGGGAAAAAAAAGCGAACGTCCTCGTAGCCGCAGCGGCGTGGAAATGGAAATCACAATACCCGCCGCCTTTCTAGGCAGCCGGGGCGTTCGTCCCAGCGAACGGAGCGCGGAGGTTTCATTCAAATCGAACCGCGACGTAACACATTTTCTCGTCGAACGCGAAGCTGGTATAATAGCGGACGAGAGAGACGGCCGGGCAACTGAGGCCTGTAAACAACGACGCAACGATGTATCAAAGCGACGTAGTCGCTACTACGTCGGGCATTGTGAAAAGCTAAACCACCTTTGCACGCTCGCGTCTCGCTCACACGCGACGACCGGCTTGGGTATATCCGCCGTTCTGTAAAATAATGCTGGGACTCGCGTTGAATAACGCGGCTCGCCTCGCGTTGCAAAATTTGACACTTCCCTGACGAGGAAATCGTGGTTCTGTCCTTTAAAAAATTTCATTACGTTTCTTTCGTTTGCAATATTCATTATCAACATAACGAAGTAGACAGCAAATGTATTGCTAAACGAATTATTGTCATTCATAAATTTTAACACGCATTTGTATTATTGCGTGGCCTTGAATAAAAACTGATTTAAATGCCGAATACTTATTACGAATCGAGAGAAAAATGGATGTAATCAGGATCGGATTCTACGACTTCGTCATCGAGAAAGCCAGCCGAACGCTGGAGAAATTCATTGGTAATTAGACGAGTTACATGCCGGTCGCACAAAGAGTTACAACGTAGTATGTCTCACCGTGTCTCGGTCGGCACAATGGAATTTCACGCATGACGACCATTTTATTTATTAGCATGCCTACCCGTCGTCGTTCGTTTATCTCGCAGTACCTCTGCTTCGAGCCCGTCGCATGAAAATACCTTCAGGCATTTCTCGCGTTCCTCTCGACGCATGTTAGTGAGTTCGTTTGAAACACTTTTACTGAAATTCGGGGGGATCGAAATTGTTTGAACAGAAATAAATTCGTTTGCTAGTGAAAAATAGTAAATTCAGAGTGGCTGGTATTCTAATTAACTAACGGTACTTGGTAAGGGAGGTAAGGATAAAGACGGTGATTAGCTCTACACAGCCGGAGCTAGAGGTTAATTGCAGTGAGTACGGCGAAGTCTGATCACGAGGCCAGTAGTTTCATTACTCTTGTGGTCAGCCGTGCCAGAGGTTCCTTATTTGATATTAACCAGAAGCCTCAATCATCTTTTATTACAATGAACGAATATTATATAAATGGATTACAAGAATTTATTTACAAATGAATTGTATCCGTGTGAGATATGAACAATATTTGGTGTATATAAAAAGACTATAGTGTTTGAATGATAAAAGAAATATGTATTTAAAATTCATTTTCACGAGGTATCTCATTTTGCATGAAAGTGTAATTATAAAACGTGAACAATAGAACCTAAAGAAAGAGCGTGATATTCTATTATCTCCTTCGGTATTGTTCAATTATTTCTCAGTTCTACGAGATACAAGATTGGGTAAAATGTTTTCCTTTACATTTTAGAAATTTCCTGAAAACTCTTTGTATTCACCCTTTTCTCATCGTAAAAAACACATTTCCAAACTTCTTATCCTCGGCCCGCTTTTAATTATCGGCGAGCGCCCGAGGGTTAAATTACATTACGTTCTTATTTTTTTAAACCGGTCGCCTTCCTCTGCTCCATGCCCAGGGACTCTGGGAGGAACGAACCAAAACAACCCATCCTCCTTCCACGAGAGAACCTCGAGTAAAACATCCTCAGCGATAAAAACTTGTTCTGAAAGTTCACTGCACTCGCGTTATAACGAAAGCTGATGCAGTCGACTAACCCTCGACAGTTTCGAGGAGGAAACTTGGGCGAACAACCTTCGAGAGCTCTCGAAAGTTCCCCGGCAGCGGAACAGTGAATCTCGCCGAGCTTCCCGGGAATAAAGGCAGTTCTCCGCGATGCCCACCCACAGTCATTGTCACCGGCGCGACGTCGTTAACGCGGGACGCGAAGAAGATTGATTCCGCAACGGATAAATACCTCGATCCATCCTAAATACCAGAAAAAGGTCACGTTCGTCGGATAAGCCGGGTGAAGTCAAGCCTCTGGAACGAGAGACGCGGACCAGATCCACCGGCCACGTCACTGTTTCACGGATGCACCGACGTCGTTACTTTCACGACTGCGGGGCCTCGTTAGGTTACGCGAATACGGGTCGGTATGCCCGTTGCCTTATCCAGCTTTCCTGGAGCTCTTTGCTTCTTCATACCAACGAGAAGAAAGCGAACGGGAAGTCGCCTCTTTGCAATGCTAAGCTATGTACTTATAGAGTAACGTCTGCTTCTTCAGGCGTTCAGTGCAAGGAACGGGAATTTTAATTAATTAAACGATCGGGGAGAACGATTCTACATGATAAATAAATATGGCAAAGTTGAATTTTTATTTGTTTATGCATTTCGTGTTTTGCAAATTCTTCCAATTTCTTGTATGAAATGTCAACCTCGTCCTCGGGGAAATTATAGGGCGCGGTGGACAAGAGACGCGAAGACTACAACATCTCGCCGATCCCGTGAGATTAGCTTCTTAAAAAGATGTGCGAATCCTTTCTTATGGCGAACATATGTACACGTGAATTCTTAGTATAATTTCATTGCAACGTTTACTTAATTTATCTTAGAAATTCATTTGCAAAATGTTAAGAATTTTCCTGTATCAAAAGTGCTTTAGTAATTTTATTTATCATTCATTCATTTTAAACAATACCGCGTTGTTTCATTATGCAACTTTCTTTTGAAACCGCGGAACAATTACTTTCGGCGATAACTTATCCCGAGCAGACTCGGCATTTTCTTTTTCGCCTCTTTTATACTTGCAAGAAAAACGAGAAGAGCGAAGGTGAATCGTAACCTCGAAGGGTCTCAAGGTAGAAACGTGGAACGGGTCCGGGATGAAATTGGGTCGCGAATCCACGGTTAAAACTCCGAAAGGATCGAGCCAACAAATTACACAGCCCTTGCAGATATCGTCTGTTTCATCTGCTACGCAAACGCTGCGCCAGAGCTTGTATACGATCCAAAGAAATCCGATGGTGAATTTTAAGCGAAATTTGCCTGCCATAATGAGACGGTCTTAAAGTCTAAAAGCTGGAGGCTCGAAATTCCGGAATTTCGTAGAATTCCATAGGAGAAACGAAATCTTCAAAGGTTCGCAACACCGAGGATTCGAAGTTACGAGGGAACGTTAATTCGAAAATACTCTTGGATTATCCAACAGCTCTCAACGCGTTGTTTGCGATGATGGTAATCGCGCTGAGTAAACATTGTAACAAATCTATTCGCGGGTCGAACTTTACTGAAGTTAACGACCCGGGGAACAGAACAGTCAACACTTTCTATTATACCTATCTCATCGTTTACGAATGTCTACCGAAGAATGGTATCCATGATTTTAAAAATGACGAACGATGATTTTCAACAAGTTACGTTCAATAAGTCAATACACAGAGCCCACCCATCGGCGTCTTTATTATGTAACAAAACATCGTGTTTCAACGAAAATAATGTGGCTTCAGAAATATGTGCATAGATATTTTTAGAAGTTTACACATCGAGCTTCTCCGAGGTTATGAAAGAGTTAAGCGCAGATATAAACAAGAATGGGAAATCGTTTTCCTCGTATCACGTTTTCCATGTCCACTGCGAAAACAATTGGCCAAGCCGGTCTGAATTTGTACGACCAGCCGGCGCCTTTATGCCGGTTGGGTCCGCGGATCGGTCGATTGCGCAACGTGGCGACGGACACGCGAAAAGGCTGCCACGTTCCGCGATTAACAAAGCGTCAACGATGCAATCGCGCGTCTATAATAGGACACGGAACACGGACTTATTCACGGAGCACGCGACCGACTGGCCTGCGCCCACGGATTCCGTGAAAACGGCCGCGGTTTATCGGCCCGTGGCCCACTTGTTCGTCCCTATCGAGCCCAACACGCGCTGTCCCCTTATCGAGGCCCTGCCGTCATACCCCGGTGCGATAAACGACTCAAAGACGCCGAGTCAATTCATTAAAACGAGTTTCATTCGCAGTGTAACTTTTATTCGAACGTTTAAAGTGTCAACTCGAGGGTGTAACAGTTTGAAAGGAGGCGTTGGAGAAGCCAAGGGGTTAACGAAAGAGGTTACAGAAAGAACCGACTGTCTGCGTCGCGTTTTATAGCTGGCAGCATCGTGCGTTTTCATCTAATTGGAGCAATGAGTATGTAGATTCGATGGCGCGTGAATCATCTGTTAACCACGTCTCGCTGTTACTGTTCCATGAACGATATTCGTATTACGATAGGGACACGAATGCGGCCGATCAAGTTTGAGAGATGCGGGCAAACAAACAATTTAGTTTATTTGCGAAGCGAAGAATGTGAAAAATCACGAGGAAATTCACGCCGCTGGAAAGACGGAGGCGACCTCGAGCATCCGGCGATGTGGGACAACTTGCATCGCCTTGTCGATAAGAATATACGCGAGCGGACCTTGACAGAGGCGACTCCTCCCACGAGTGACCAAGAGAACACGACCAACAAGGTGTACGCGTATATCCATCTGTGCATTGCGACGGTCCGTGAGTCGCATATGTACGATTTCTCTCGATCTGTACGCGAAGCTAATCCGATTCAAACGAATTTCCCAGATGCTCGACGCGGAGCCGTACGTTTCGACACTCCGCCGTGCAACCAGGGCTGCTGGCGCAATCGGCTTGCGAAATAATATTGAATTAACCGAAGAAAGGGGTGCATCGAACTTAATCTAAATAATCATTTAAATACTGTTCTTCTGAATAATTCACCTTGTTTCGAGCATCGATACTGCTCCGGTTCACTCGAAAGGTTCTAACATATATTTTAATATATAATCAGCCGCAAGATTTGCAATCCGCCTACGCGATGCAATAAACGAGAGGAAAAGGGATGAGAAAAAAGTGGACAAGGACGAGGAAAAAAGGTGTTGCGCGCGGAAAGTAACTGGCGGACAACTCGACGGTTTGCCAATCATAACGAGATCGGTTATTGCTCGCTACTCGAATTTCCAGGTGCATACCACGCCCTGGTACGTGCTCACGAACCTTGAAACACCGGCGACATTCCTTTTACAGGGCTGAACTGGAGTGTTCCCGCATAAAACCGACGCTCGGAACGAGAAGACTGGCGAAATGTTCTCTAGTTAAACATTTTATCGCCCGTTCTAAAGTCGAATAATAATTGTCCGGGAACAGTGCTGGCTATTTTCAGTGTAACGAGCCACGAGAGAGAATGGAATATAAATGATATTTTGATACGCTTTTAAATATTACGTTTACACACTTTGCGAAGGCGATGATTTATCAGCTTTAGTTCTTAAC
>NW_017138996.1:123001-153950 GCF_001652005.2 Ceratina calcarata | reverse complement strand
AATTAATTAATTAATATCGCGTTTGTATCACATTTTCTGATTCCCAGTCCTCCTAGATGACACGAACTGCAATTCCGTAAATTGCAGCTGTCAGAGAAAAGGCGAAACCGCAAATATTTTTCAGAGCTACGGTTGGAGGCAAAAAGAAAAGTTCCTCGTTCGACAAAAAAACACGATGCATTTCTGCGAATGGTTTGAAAATTGAGTAACTCTGATAATTATTTATTGAGGGAAATGAACGAAAGATTATCGTTGAGTTAATATTTATTGGACATGGCCTGTGCTTTGCATGAGTTCCAGAATTCTGCGTACCACTGACGTCAGTAGGTCAAATCTACTTAGAACTACGGTTATGTCACCGGGGACTAAGCTGCACCGAGCACCGTCGATACTCTCGTATAGTCGAACACTTTACAAAACCTCGGAGCCCGATAGAATCAGTTGTAAACACGAGTATTATCACGTAAGAAATAAGTAGAAGTTTAAAACTGCATAGAAATATAAAACTATAAAATGCATCGCTTTTTAATAGACGAATTAGTTGAACTCTGTTTCGAGCAATTAGAAAACTGGGGCAGATAAATTTACGCTCGAACTTGCATTTTAGCATAATAAAATTAGTCTCTTGCACCTAGTCGAGTTTAGCTCGTCGGTAAATAATTTCAGGACGAAGGTAACGAAATGAAACGGGGAATGAGACGAGTCGTGGTCGACGCAGGCTCTTTGGTGTCAGCCAGGCCGTACGTAGAACAGAAGAAAGTAGTTCGAACGCGTGCAACAGGGTCTCGGATCGAGGTCTTTCCTGCGGTGGTACTCGATATTCGTGGCTCTTTAACTGGCCGAGGCGAACGAGCCGAGAGGGCACCGGAGGAGAGTGTGTTTCGCTTCGCGCACCGTATTTAGACGGTCGATTAATTATGCGGCTCCTGCCGTAAACGGCAGTCACCTGTTTCGAGCGTGGAACGCTGCTACGACACGGCCGCGTGTACGTCTCACTTCGCCGCGAGCCGAACGCTCTAAATCCTACCTACGGTGCTCGTTGTCGCTGCGTATACTTGACACCGTGCCAGGAGACACCATTCGGAAAAATTCGCCCGTAACTTTCTATGATTTCGAAGGTCAACGGCGCGCTTGGTCATCCGTCGAATGAATTCTAAAGCCGTCGCGAGGGATTTAAATAGACGAGGGTGCGATTCCACGTCGGAATAATTGACGAGGCTCGTTTTAACAGGATCGAAATTAATTTCTCGACTAACACAAATCGTTCGCAATACAATCAACGGATTGACCTTTGCTCAGTTATTCACGATATTTAGGTGCACGACCTTTGCTCCAGGTAAAATTGAACTTGCAATACCTTTTGTTGAATTAACCTTTGTAGTACATTTATGATAGAAAAGTCTCGCTTCGTCGTAATATTCACTACGCTACACTTCGTTCTCTACGCTGTTCACGCTCGAATCCTAATTTGCTCGTTGCTCAACTACAAATTCCGTTGCAACCGTGTAACTCAAAATTGCGGATTTCTGCTTGTTAACATTGTTTCTCCATTCTTGCAACCGGTCGACGTGTATCAACAGCGAATGACTTGTGCAACTGTCTTAAGAGTAACTCTGGTCTGTTTCTATGACGCATCGGGATGGCAAATACTCTATGGAACTTATAGCAATTCTAATGATTTAAGCAATTTTAAGCACTCAACTATCGTTTAAAAGTCTTTTCGTCTACTAAGACGTTGCACGTTCTCAATAAAATTGCTGTACTGAAGCAACACTTAATGAAAGAAAGAGATTTGATACGCTGAATTCGACTGCTGGAAACTGGCCAAACGGTGACAAAATTATCTCCAGGCTCGTAAGCCAGCTCGTTAAGCTATAACATCGGCTACTAATCTTGCACCTGCGCGCCATTCGTGTACGATAATTGTCGCGGTATTATCTCACGCGTTCCATATCGCGTGGAGTCTTTTTACATAATGACAGCATCAATGTGACGCACGGACACGTCAATGGTATCGTAGCACAACGTCAGGCCGCGTTTTTCACCGGTGAAATTAATCTCCGAAGCAATCGTTGAAACTCGTTTCGCAAGTCATCGCCGGGTTACGAGCGGTCATTACGAGGCCATTGTGTTCCGATTCGGCCTCGCGTAAATGTGCACTTTTTCACTCGGATATCGACGCCGATTCCACGAAACGTTGCTTGTCGCCCGATAACTCATCGATAAAGTTTATCTACCTTTTTTTTTTTTTGACGAATAGAGCTGATAAGGAATTAAATATTTCAGAACGTTACACTGGAGAATACGAGATTTATAAGCAGTAATCAATAGAACGTCAGATGGTCACTTTAATTTCAGTTTTTAACCCTTTTAGTACCGACGAAAAGAACGTAGCTAACAATAAGCGAAGAATAGCGGGCCGAATCGGCGAATTTGCAGAGATTTGCGAAAATGCTCGTAAAAACGAAAGTAGAAGTGATATTTACAAAATATAAAAAGCAGCATATTCGGAAATAAAGGGAGAATAAAACGTTACGAATTGTGTTTCATTATTTATTGAAAATTTAAACGACGATATATCGTCGTTCGGTACTAAAAGGGTTAATGAAAAAATTAATAAAAAGACGTAATAGTGATGGAGGAAGAGAACTTATGTATCGCGCAATTGACCTTCACCGTAACGTGAGTGATAGGAGTCCGATAACCGTAGAAAACTTAGGAAAAGTGAAATCAACATGCAATTTGCACTGATAATAAAACGAAACGAAACCATGTTACGCTTCGGGGATTTCCTCGACACGTTACCCGTTCATAACAAGGCAATAAAGATAGGCTGTAGAGAAAACAATGAAAAAGTACGGAATCGCGGGGGACACACGTGTAACGAGTCGATAAGCGAGCATACGCGTTTCGACGTTCCCGGTTTGTAGAATGGGATACACATGAACGTAGGTCTTGGAACTTGATTTGAATAATAGAAGAAAGATTTCCCAGAGGGACGTCGTTACTCCTTGAAGGGCGATACGCCGAAGAGGTAAAATTGTTTTTAAAGCACGTCGAGTTTTACGGAGGCTGAAACTACTTCTCGCTTTGTCATAATGAAGTCGTCAACTCTTATGAGTTATATATTACTAATCTTAATTGTACATCATCTATCTTAGAACAGAAACAAGACGTTGAACAGTTTTACAAAGCTAGTAAAACTTAATTTAGGAATAGAAGAGAATTATTGCTTAGCAACTGACATAATTAATTAAACATTCTATATCGACCGTTCCCCGATTGCGATTCGTTTCTCAAGCCCTATTTGAATATCGGCGAACGTTTCAAAATGAAACGCGCGCCAAGAATGCGGACAGGCGGTGGAAAGAAAAGTCGGTGAAGAAAAATGCGGGGCAAGGTGAAAAGCGGGTCGGGAGAACCGCGTGATGCAACAGGCCGCACTTGACCCAGGATCCGCGCGACACGCACGAGATGGAAAAACGAAAAGCCATACCTAGGAATCGGTAAGGCCGAGGGGAATGGGATGGAAAACTGTGGAACGTGGAAAATTGGAGGGGGACCGGCGATGGTAGGTATTGGACGGGCGTGTGTGTATTACGCTTTTGCGATGGAACGCGCACGTTTTAATGTCAAGGGAGGCGCGCGCGACACGTTTTGCAACAATGCGAACGTGGGCTTAAGCTGGCCGTATCCTTTACTCGCTCCGACCTCCAACAGGTTAACCCTCGAATGGCAAGCTGAGAAATCTCACGAAAATACGTGTATCGAAATTAATTAGATGTAAATCATTTTCATAGAAATCAATTTCATATCCACTGCTTATATTCGTATGTTTTATTTAATATCGATTATTAAATGCGACGGAATTATTAATTATTAATGTATCGGTGAATAATTGTTAAAACAGTTGTTTTTTTTTTTTAAATTCACGTTATTTGCATTACCGAACGATTATTCAAATTCGCCTGCGGCTCGAAGATCATTATGCGTTATGATGCGGGAAATTTCTTTCCGTTCAGCTGATACCTTGAAACCTGGATGTAAACACTGTTCGTATGAGAGAATAATTAATTCCCCCGGACGTTATTATACCAGTTAGACACGTATCTCAACTGGTAATGATAGCGATTATTTCCAATAATAAACCTTGTAATTGCTATAAAATAAACATGAACTGTCGATAACACAAAATTGACATTATCTCTCGATGTCTTTACTACAAAATGCAATATTAATTATAGTCTCATTATTATGCAATACCGTGTATAAAAGTATCCTTGAAACGAATCATTCGCAGAATATTATTTTGCAAAACCCACGCTTCCCACCTCAGTCAATAAAATATTCATACCATTAGACAATTATTGATACGAGCGTTATTAACCCTTTGAACGACAATTTATTTTCAGTCAGCACTTGAAAAAGAGGAAAGTTTATGACGAACTGGACTCGTCATTTCCGTTCAAGGGGTTAATGAATTATATTTAATTGAATTATTTTATAATATGGTTTCGATTGTTAAGCTTCCGACTTCTATCGAGACTTGAGAAAGTGTCAGAGGAAAGCTTTTTATTTGTCAGTAGCCGATTAACTTATCATTATTGTTCGTAACACAGCTTGGAGCAAGGTAAATATTTGCTTTTTCGTATCAGAGTCGATTAGCGTTGCAGTCAAAACGTCAGGTATAAATAACTTTTGCTCGTAAATAGCGAATTCGTCTATTCTCCGACGTCCAATAATCTGGCGGACATCGACTCCTACGAGTCTCGGCGGGGCTCGTGTCCGGACATCCGGTTTACCGAGATATCGTTTATCTGTACGAAGCCGGCAGCTAGAATTCGAGCACGCGGTTAATGGAACTCGCTCGCGTTTTCATTTCACGCCAATTTTATTCCATACGAAGAGATTCCTTGGTCAATGAGATATTCTTGAAAATATAACTCGTTTCATAAATAATTCAAATCGAGAACGATGATTGAAATCAGGAAAAGGTAAATGGAAGTTTCGAAAAAAAAAGTAGAACGAACGAATCGTTTTTTAAGAATTAAAAGGCACTCGCGTTTTAGAGATGACCTAGTAACGAGAAAAAGTGGATACGTTTCCAAGTTAGTCGGTTGAGTAACCTCATAAATTTCCCACACGACGTCCACAAATCGGCGGAGATTAAATATCGATAGCGGGACGCTCCCTCGAGCGTCTTATACCTATACTATGTCCCAGTGATCGATCGCAGAGATCCGCGAGTCAGCAACGCAGAGCGCCGCTTTAATAGCCGTGTCGCGATCGTAATAGGAGCATTACACAACAACGCAGATACCAGCCACGGTATTTTCGCGAAGCGCATAACCCATTACGCCCACGCCAGTCGTTTGCGCGAGTGACCCGTTTCGTTCGCGTCTATCGCCATTGTTTTCCCCGTGACGTCGACCAGAAGCGACTCGCGGATGGCTCCCTACGTTCTACGTTAATTTCTTCGTTGATAAAGACCGAGCATAAATTATTCTTATCTTTATCAACGATTGATAAACTACAGGCATCAATTATTTCTATCTTCATCTGACAATTTTTCATTGATAAAGTTTACACATCACTTAATAGAAAATGATATCTTCTAATGACAAATATAGAGAAGTCAACAGATTATCTTGATAAATAACATTGTACAGCATACAATTTTTTTATAATATGCAATACTTGATTTTTATAGAGCTTCTCATGCCAGAAAGAAAATGTCCCAGTTTCACGTACTAGTTTTTTTTAAAATGCATGGTTTTGGGTGCTGGATGGAAACTAAGGCCGTGAAGAAGTTCATTTTCGAATTAACTAACTTAGATATTGGTATTCTTCTTCAGATCTATTCAGAGAGCTAACTGAGAGAAAGACACGATTTTATAGATATTTCCCAATAATTTCCAGAAGATTTAAATCTGATTTCTCAATCAGCTGTGTAAATAATTGTTAAAATTAAAGTTAAAGTTAAAAAGAGCAAGTATTTTACACGTGTTATTGTATTTACGTGAAAATCCGTTTATCCACTATTGGATTTTAGAGTTTTCCGATAAAGAAATCATATAATACCTCAGTTTTCCCGAAAACCATGGATTTTTCTAAAACCCGGTACGTGATACAAAAACTCTGCTTCCGGATTTGTTTTTCGATGACAAAACTGTATCACATAGTGGATATCGCAAAGTCTATTTTTATTGTGTTGTGTAATTCTTCATTGATGAAGTCTAAACAATAATTACCGAGGAATTCATCTGGGAAGTCTCGAAGATAAACTAGCACCTCCAGCGATTTTCAATGCAGCGGCATGAAAATTCCGAGTGACCCGTGATTTGACACACGGTTATCGTGCGGGGCGCAACGCAAACAACGCATCACGTGCGCTACACATGAATGATTCAGGCGGGACTATCTAAAAGGCGCGAACGCTACTACAATGAGCCGGTAATTACAGTTATAATGGCACGTGAATCGAAATTCGAGGAGCGACCTGACATGTGCATCGTTTATGATGTAATTCCAATTAAAAATCTCTCGATTCAAGAAGAATTATTATTAACAATTTTGTAAAAGAAATTTCTGTCAAATATATTTAATTGTATAAAGAAACCAACGAAGGCAACGAGTTTTAAGAAAATAAATATAAAATAAAATACGTGGAAACTGAATTGGTTAACGTCAGATGCAACAAGTTTCTGTTGCACTTTAAAGGAGTTGTGAAAATGTCAAAGAGTATTTGATATTTAGCACATTTCGCATCGAATCGACTGTCATGGTTGCCCAACCACCATTGAAATGCCCGCGGAGCTATGATAAGAACATTCGCAAAGCTTGTGCGAAAAAACACGTAGATTTACGTGACCGGTTGTTAAGCAAGAATCTGAAAAATACGTTGTCGTACGTGACCGATGGGGTACGTGTTCAGCAGACGGACACGCAAAAATGTACGGATTGAATTTAGACAAAAAGGATACGAATTGGCGTTTTTAACACCGACAGGATTTATGATGGAGGCTCCGTGAAAATCTGCAGACCAGGCGGACAGTCCGGCGGCAGTGAATCTTCGCGAGTCAAGTAAACGAAAATAAAAAAGAACGTGAATTTCTAATTTTAATTCGTTGAGAAAAAATCCATACTTAAATTTATTAACATCTGAATTAATGTTGAAAAGCTATGAAATAATGAATTAAAATTTACAATATAAAACTGTGTTACTACAATAAACTATTGTAAATATAAAATAACGTGTAGCGTTAGACTCGAAGGATGATCAATCTCGATTTTCTTCAGTGTAATATGAAACGTATGCAATTTTTATAAAGAATCGTATACTAGTTACTTCGCTTGTTTTCCTACAAAGCGTGGGAAAATGAAAAAAAACTTGAAAACAATGAATCCATATTCTTTGGGTTTACGTAATATCGAGAGCCGATGTAATTGCATGTAATTGTTTTTAACAGATAACAGCGTGTCAGGGAATGCACGGTTCCAAGGCAAAAAGAATCGCGTTAAAGTTTCAAACGCAAAAAACCTGGAGCAAGGAACTCGATACCCTTTTTGTCAAGACTAACTTCTAAGCGTAAACTAAAACCGACTTTCGCGACTACAGCAATATAAATCTGATTCCAGATCAAATTCAAGTAATAAAAATTAACCCCTTGAACGACAATTTATTTTCAGTCAGCACTTGAAAAAGAGGAAAGTTTATGACGAACTGGACTCGTCATTTCCGTTCAAGGGGTTAAACAATAATTATATTTAAAAACGATATAATCCTTGAGTCTTGTGCTTGTTTTATTATATTGTTGCTTTAGTTTCAAGTATAAAAATCTGTTGAGTAAAGAACGGTGAGATCGTCACGGATGTAAGTTTGAATTCCAATCCCGTCACGCTTCGAGCAAGAAAGTTCGTTCGCATAAACTAGCAACAAAGTCAACGAAAGGAAGAGGTAAAAGACAAGTGAAAGGCCGTGAAATTCTCTAGCTGAACTCGGTTCCTGTTCGGAACCTGGAAAAGTTTAATCCCTGATCGCTCTCGTTAATAACAAACATTTTTATCGAAAACTATCTAATAATCTCAAATGCATGATTATCAATATTGCAAGGGAAAAGCCAGAGCGAAGCGAAGAAGAAAGGAGGAAGTGAAAGGGGGAGAAAAAAATGAAATAGAGAAAGGGAACAGTGCATCGTCTCGTTGATCCCACGCTTTTGAAAAATCGGAAACGATAAGTCCGGCGGTCGGACGATAATGCTGGCCGATATATGGAGCGAGTTATCTGGTGAAAAA
This sequence comes from Ceratina calcarata, assembly GCF_001652005.2. Taxonomy (NCBI): domain Eukaryota; kingdom Metazoa; phylum Arthropoda; class Insecta; order Hymenoptera; family Apidae; genus Ceratina; species Ceratina calcarata. The sequence goes on along the minus strand of NW_017138996.1, from coordinate 145,655 downwards.
TGCGAGACGAAGAAAGGAGGAAGTGTCGACGAGTGAAAGGCGTGATTGGAAAATTCAGTGGCTCGGAGATTACTTCTCGGACGCTCTCGATGCACGTGCACATCGTATCGTGTCTGCGTCACGTAACCACTTCTATCTTGATTCGTTCTAACTACCGATACTCGCTCGTTCGCTGTTCAACGAGCTTTACGAGACCCAATATTTGAATAAGTGTATTTTGACCCCGAATTAAAATTAAATTATGATCGACGTTAAACGCTACTGCAACAGGTCTCCGTGTAGAGAACATCTTTTGAGAAATTCAACAGAATCGATTATCGAGTTTTCCATCGAGAATGCTTGGATTAGGATAAAGCATCGCGACTTGTAACCTTCAACGACGATCACGGATGAATCCGAAGGAGAATTAAATACGAAAACTAGAATAATGCGATTAATTTCACGACTGGCGAAGGCGTAAAAGTGTGCCACCGGGATTATGCTAACGTACAAAAACAGCCTGTTGCATTCGTGCCTCCGGGTCGTGAACGGGATTTCGTAATCGTTATAATATACTATACTAACGCCCATCGATTTCTGACGAATCAATTGAATTCTTTGAAAAAATTAATCTAAAGAAAACAGCAATGGCATAGAAAAAATTCTTATAATCGCAGAATTGATCTTCCTGAAATATCAAATAATTTTTTACTGTCATAATTGAAGATGCAATCAGATGAATCTGTAATTAAACTATTCGTGGCAAAAATGGACTGTTGTTACGCCTTAACGAGAGTCCGCTTGACATTCTGCAGCGCGTCGCGATCGAACGGCAGACACAAATTAAATAATCTTATCTGCGCGACGAGCTGCGTGGTCAAGATTAAAAAACGAGACGCGGCCCGTCTATCGCGTTACCCATTGTGCACCCGGGTTCCGCACGGAGGACGTGTGCATATTACTTAATACGATCCCGGGAACGCTCGGCCGCCACGTAAAATGTAGAAAGAAGCGAATAAAGACGCCATTTAGAGGCAATTTCGCGTTGCATAATCGCGTCTACTTGTCGAAAGTTAGTAATACTCGACAGTGACGCACGGCAATCGTGGAAAACTTTAGTGAAAATTTGCAATCTCGCGCGCTGTTCAGCTATTAATTGAGATTTACGTACGACTAAACGTTTACATTAAACGATCGAATAAATAAGTATCCTTTATTTGATCGACAAACATTTGTCATCCGCGTGGCTGATGAAAAACGTATCGGTGGACCAACGGGGAAGCGAGTGCAGCACTCGACGCTTTATTGCGTGGCACTCTTTGTTCCAGCTGAAAGTAGCGTTTATTGCGCCAAGGACGTACGTACACTTTCACGTTAGGCCGAATATAGAACTCGCTGGTTCGCGGAACTCGCGAGAGGAAGCAATGAAAATCGTACGTAAACATCCTGGAGAAAACGTAAGTAAAAAAAAAAGAAAAAAACGAGGCGGTAAAATATGCAAGCGCATAGTTATCCAAAATGAATTCCACGTCCTGGAAAATATGCAATAATTTCATAGATATTTTTAGTGTCCACAAGGGAATTCCATTATATCATTCTGAGAAGTCGAGCACGAAGTAGGAACGCGTAAAATCGCCATGCGATTTGTCGCGAGGAACTTTACGATTCGCGAATATTTCCGTAACACCAACGCAATGCGTAAGAGCCGGATATTCTATGACGAACGTTGCACAATCGACGCGAATTCCTACGTGTTGTTTCTCGCCAGATGGAACTGAACGTGGAATGACGTTATTCGAAACCGAGCTAACATGCAAATTTCGTTTTACCGTGTCTTTCTAATCATTGATAACCGTAGTGTTGTACATAACGTAGGTCTAAGAGTATTTAACAATGCGATAATAACACGCGATATTTTGAACTTCTACCTACAATTATAGTAATCTTTACGGTAAATTTCAGTTTCAGTCTGCTTTTACAATTTCGATCGGACGAGATAACGAGGAATTCGTTAACAGAAATCATGTCAATTATTGATAATTAATCTGTACATGAATCGAGCATTAACGAGTGATAAATAATTCGACAAGTGGACATAAATAAAAGTAATATAATTAATTACATCATGAAATTTAATGGGCATCGAGCAGTTTCTCAAGTAATACTATTCTCGTTTGAATTTATTTCTCATAAATGATCAATTAAACTTGTAACATGCCATTAATCGACGAATTAATCCGGGGAACAGCCCAATTATTTAGAACAGTGCATTACACGAATTATACTTAAGTGGAGATCAACTACTGTTTCATGTAGTACAATTTATAACTTATAACTAACAGATTAAACTCGTGACGTATTAATAACCGACCCATTAATCCTGGAAACAGCTGAATTATTATTATTTAGAACAGAAACTGAATTATTATGTACATTGCACGCTCGTGTATGATACAAAATTATTGCGTGCAATGTTGCCAGCGTAGAACAGGATGCGATAAAATCCGAGAGGATAATAATCGATAGTCTGGCCGTCGCGACCAAGATTCTAATCAGCGAGCATCTCCCAAGTTTCCGTATGTACTTATACGATAATTACGTTTAACAGGTAGATTAGTCAGCGAATTACGCCCACCGGTGTCTGAGAAGAGCGCGCGCGAGTTCTTGACCTTGGTCAATCTGAAAATTCGCTCGACGCGAAACCTCAAACAAATCATAAACGCTCGGGAAGCCAGTAGTCGCGTCATGAATTCCGCGATGCTAGTGTACATAGAAGACGCAACGCGAGGAAGCCGTGTAATCTAACTCGGCGAGGAGAACGAGTTTCGCAATAACCGCAGTGAAAGACAGGCTCTGGCCGACGTAAATAAAACCGTGAAAAAGCCGTGGCGTGTCCGCGGGCAGAATCGATGGGATACCATCGGATTTCAGTCGCCAAGGCTCTCAGCGAAACGAGGGGAAACACCGTCAATAAAAAGAGCGAAAAAATAGCGTGCAGGGAAAGGGAGAAAAGGACTTATGAAAGGTCGCGCGGCTGCGCGCTAGCGCACGTTCTAGAAAGAGCGCGTCGGTTCGTATATCCGCGTTCACGGGCGTGTAAATTGTTTTCGAGACTCGCTAGTTGCCCCGAGTTTGACGCGTGTTTCGAATACGAAAACCAGGCGAGGAGAATCGGTCGACGCGGTATGAAAATTTCTTAGGGGACGCGGGTTACGGCGCATGGAAACTGCGCGCGGTCGACTACGCAGTTTTCTAGAATCGTCGCTTGCGCCCGAGCGCTGCAGCGCATTGGTTCACGCTGTAAATTGCCCCGATCGAGGCAGACTAGTGCGACGCGGTAACGCGAATCACGTTTGAAAATGGATCACGGGTGATCGATGGAGCGAATTCCGTATTGGAACGCGCGTCGCCATATACGGGTGGCAGCCCGAGCCGGGTAACGTCAGGTTAATACTTACGTCTTGTAATGAGCCTCTCCGAGCTTGTCGTCGGGGACGCGGTGACACAGTACGCCTCACTGATGCTCACCGACGTCGATGCACGGTTACATGTATCCGTTGATATCGAGGGACTCGTCTCTCCTGTCCACTCAGTCGCGATTGCGATTTACTTGCATATATGACCCCGTCGCCCGGCACTGACACGTGAAGTTTACGACCGGCGACGACGTACCGATATCGCGATACGCAACAGTAAAATCGTCACGAATGGTAGCTGAGAACTCGAGTTTTCTTACGACCCGGTCACGCGCACTTGTGGATCGTCACCAGGTCTGTGTTTACGAGTAGCTCGGATCACCGAGAAGAGGGATAGAAACGCTGCCCGTCGTCGTTGACGGGCAGACGGGAGAAACGAGTAATAGGGAAACGGATTAAAATCGCAGTTCCTGCTCCTGATCGATTCCCGATCCTCGTATTAAAGCACCCCTACGTAACTAAACGTTTGCCCTCGCGGCACGGATGTAAACACACAATGGTTTGAATTCGGGGTGGACGATACGAATTTACTGTCAATCGACGGAGCGCGAAGGAGAACTGTCGGACAGAAAGCCGAGTCTACGCGTGAACGATACCTCGAATCGCCGCGGCGAGCCAACTGACACTGACAGCCGCATTCAACTCGAGCGCGCACGCACTCTGCCAGCCCCCACTTCTCTCACCTTTCCTCTTACTATGGATACCGAACTCTCCCCGCTCTCCAACCCCTGATATAATACTATACGTATCGCGATAGTAAACGTCATCTGAACGGGTTGCTCTTCCCTTCTTCGAGCCGTTTTACACGCGCTCCTGAGTCACGATTCGGCTCCGATTTTCACGCGTTGCACACGCGTGCCCGCCGTTAAAACACACGCTCGTGCCACGAAAATCGCCGGCCGGCGTCGGTGACACGAGTTTACGTAAGCCGATATATTTTTAAATTCAAATCCACGACACGAACCGATGAATCACGTACGATTAATACCGACACATTTCAAAATTTAATGCGATGCCTATTGGACATGACTAAGGGAATCTCGGACGACTTACTTTTATTCCGACTGCAGCAAAAACTGTACAGAGGAAAATGCATTTAATTCTTATCTGAGAGTTACGCAACGCGACGCCGACGATTTCTGCCGCGTACGCGCATCTGTCAGTGCATTATCTTTTTTGCCCGCGAAAAATCCTCGTGACATTTCATCTACGAGCCGGTTTCCGGTGTGCGCGCATTTATCGTACACACACGCGCGCGTACAAACACGAGTGCAATTTTCCATCGACTTCTAGAACCGGCCCTGCCATGCTCTATAGACCGCCCATAGTATTTACTTATGGCAGATCCCGATAGTTCCATCGCAATCAGCTGAATACTTGCAGACCGGGGGACGAAACTTACTCGAGAGTTATCGGCCTACTTTTCTTCTCGCCGGTCAGGAATTTTCTACTACCGTCCGCTTCCGTCCTCGAGCCCGATAGATTCCCGACGCGGAAAAAGGAAGAGGATAATTAATGCAATTAAGATGCGACATAAACGTTCCGGGGTTTAATCTCCGATGCGAAAACGTCTGACCAACGTCACTCTCCTCTGTTCTCGCGTATTTTTCTCTTTGCGTAACGAATACATCATACGTGTATTCTGATAATGTTCGTGCGATAAAACTTTATCAGTAGCGGCAACGAGTTCGTCACGAGCGAACCTACGCAAAATTCTCTTTTAATTTCTCCGCCGAGGAGAGGAACGAGCGTAATAAAAAGCAGCAAACGTAACGCGTACGCACCGCTGGGTTCAATTAGTTTACGCGGAGAAATCGACGTGCCTGAACGCGATTTTTCGCACCGAAAGACCGCGCGCTGCGTAGTCCCGCGCGAATCAATAAAACTTCGAAGGTCCCCATAGTCCATGGAAATATTTGTAATCTTCTAAATAGAACAAGTGCAATTTTAAAAGAAGACTGGATTAAATGCTTATAAATATGGTAATGGCGCATTAACGGTGATGGAATAAATTCTTCCCTCATTTCCTGTGATTATCGATGCACGGCTTTCAAACGGCTGACAACGCGATGCGAGCGTACGAACGAATATATCCGCGCGGAAAGCTGCTCGTTATCAGATGTAATGATAAAGATAGTAGAACGGACGTCAGTGGCTGCTAATTTATCACAGGATAAAACGGACGAGGCTGATTCTCAGGGTAGCGAGCTTTCGACTTTTCCACGGGGGGAAGAAAACGCGCCGAGTTCCAAAGACATTTTTAGGTCAAACAGTTATCGCAGGTTATTGACTCTGCATCAGATCGTTACTTTCACGTCATAGTATTGGTCTGCGCTGCATTTAAAGGGAAGCCACGGTTTATCTATTCTCGGGTGCATCGACGAGAGTCGATAGGAAAGTGTCTGACTCGTTCATAAACTTTCGATCATTATATGTATTGAAATGGTTGACAGAGGAAAACGTTGTTTTGATAACAAGTTCGTAGGAACAGCGGGATAGTTTCCTGGGGAAACACTATTTGAATATTCAATCGGCAGCTCGATTAATTAGAAGATATCGCGCCGTTTCTTATCGAGTAACGAGTATACGCGTGCTCTGCTAGTTGGAATGTTTGTGTAAATTTCTGGCAGAACTGGTCGTTCCGGTAGTTACAGAGATAACGTCGCGTTTATGTAGCGTCACTGCGATCAGCAGGAAGTCGTCAAAATTTAATAAGAGCTGTGAATATTCTATGTGTGTTTAGAAAGAATTCTTTTAATTTAGAAGTCGGATTACAGATAATATAAATAAGGTCCCGTGTTTAACCCTTTTAGTACCGAACGACGATATATCGTTGTTCAAATTTTCAATAAATAATGAAACACAATCCGTAACGTTTTATTCTCCCTTTATTTCCGAATATGCTGCTTTTTATATTTTGTAAATATCACTTCTACTTTCGTTTTTACGAGCATTTTCGCAAACCTCTGCAAATTCGCCGATTCGGCCCGCTATTCTTCGCTTATTGTTAGGTACGTTCTTTTCGCCGGTACTCAAAGGGTTAAATAAGCTTAGTATTTAAATAAGATTGTTATTAGGACGTCGACGATTTTATTAGTTTCAGAGAGAGAAACGTTTAACTTCGCTAAACATGTACGGACAAACGAAAGGCAAACATGTGCTAAGCAGGAGCAACGTTTCTTTAGGTAAGAGCAAAGGCCTGTTTCTAGGGATTTACGAGAGGGTCGATCGTGAATAGGGGATGACGCTAAACAGACTCGTCCTCAATGAGTTACCCACCTGGACGTCTCTTTCAAGAGTGATGAAAGTTAGGAACGGCGTGCAACAGGTCACGACGTAGTTTTAAAAATAAGGATATTGTTCTTGCAGCATCTGGCCAGGCAATAAAGAAGCACTATTATGCCGTTTCACGATGGGATCGTAAGGGGTACTTGAGAAATTCCGAAGAAATACGTACTCGCGCAGATTTTTTTAGTGAAAGGCCCGAAGTGGGATCCCTTTGAAGAAGGGGCAGATGAATTATGGCGCAATTGAAAATTTTCAAGGAACATGCGAATGTTTTTGAAAATGTGGCGAACACGTGAGTTGCGACGACGGTGCCGTAAAGAGTCTTCTCTCTAATTTATTATCCCAATACTGGCTGATGGTTTTCTTTTTCGGTCGCGAAATTAATTCTTTTGGGACAAATAAACTACTCGGGTCGCCGTCTCAAGATAAACGGCCGAGCGAAACGAAACGAACGGCAGAGCATCGACGTTCGGACCAACACTCGCGGGCACACGGACGAAGTGAAGGTGTCGGTGTCGATGACGTAACACGCGGCAACCGCGGTGTACAGCCATAAAGAAGTGGAAGTGGGGCTGTGCTCGGTAAAGGTGGGCCGATCGACGGTAGGGGAGCCGGTCGTCACACATACACCGGACTAGAGTGCATCGAGCGCGCGCGCAAGCGCAGCGACGCGCAACGCTGCGCTCGGTGCCGTGGTTGCGCAGTCGCCGCGGTGACCGTCAAGGACGTTCGGGACGCCGGCCGTCGGACAGAGACGGAGAGCGACAGTTAGTAGCGAATCACTCGAATAACTCGAGATAGCATGTACTTACGTACCCTGGTATAAAATAATTATGCGCTCAGTCGCATTCTTTTCATACGAATAATTTTAGCAAAAATGATGTCTCAACGATTCGGTGGGATTATGTAAAGGGTTAGATAATTCCGTAACGTTGAGAAAACGGTGACCGGTGTCACCGACGTCTCGCGTTATAAAACGTGACGTCTTTGTCACAATGGATTTCGGTAGATTCGCTTGCAGCTGCAAGTCGTAGATCGCGAGATATCGTGAGGGGGAGGGAGGTAGAGAGGGGGTGATATAAATATCTGGGAAAGTACTGGCCGGCTATAGTTTGGGGAACAGATGCACGTGAAAGTTTTAGATCTTTCGTTAACTCCTATCCACCGTGATCGATGTCGTTACCGCTGCGAATCTTAACTCGCAGGAACTCTCTTATGTACATATAAGTAATATCTCGTACGTTTTCTTTTTAAGAACCCTATGGTATTAGCGCAGGTCGTAGACTCGTTAAAAATCGCTTAATCATTAGCGAATTCCTAGGAGATTACAAGAGCGAAATCGTTGGAGCTTTCACAAGCGCCTAAATTTCCCAACCGATATTCCGTTAATCCGCCTACGTATCTACTCGAAATTTCTTGACGTAACGCAAATTAGATTTCGACGAATGTGAAACCGAGTAAATAAAATGGGACGGACACAAGCGCAACGAAAACCTTGTAGTTGAACAGACGTTTTAAGTGAAACGCGTGGGAGAGATAGGGGGAGGGACAGAGAGAGAGAGAGAGAGAGAGAGAGAGAGAGAGAGAGAGAGAGAGGGGAAAGATGTAACCAGAATACGTGCACAGGTATATCGAGGTAGGAGCGAGAGGAAGGAGGCTCGAAAGAGATGCGAACAGATAGAGAAAGCGAGGGTGTAGGACGGAGAACTAGACGGAGAGCGAACGAGAGGGGACTCGAGCAGCTCTACGAAACGAGAGAGACAGACAGAGAGTGAAAGAGTTCGCTTTCCGTCTACCGCACCCGCGGAGTCGTCGAATTCGAACTCGATCGGCCTCGAGCGGCCTTGGATGTGTCTATGGTCGTAACGCGAAACAAACTCGAGCAGCGGTGGTTTCACTTTCGTGATATCACCGTTCCTAGTTTTTTTTCGTACACGGATCCTACTCGTTACCAACGTTTCCTCGTTACTACACACGTAATCTGATTCAAAAGTAACGAGACTGATTAGGAGTTCGGAGGACTATCAATTCCACATCGGACAATGTCTGAACTTACGCTGTATCGCTTGTGCAATCATTTTTTTTTTAATTAATATGTGATTTATTGCTGCGATATCGACGCGGTATTAGAAAGTATTCCGATCGAATATGTGCGTACACTCTTGCCCGTAAGTTACCGGCTCCCGACGCTAATAAATACAACATTCTGAATTAATAATCGTACATTATTTCCTGTATTTATTGTGTCATTTGTCATTTTGAATAAATTAATTCCAATTTGCCAGGATGCAAGCGAAAATTTATAATGCCTTTGAATGAAATCAATAAATAAAGGGATTATGTATATTAGATGTCCGGTTCAGTTACGAGCGTGCCTTTCGTCGCTGCGACTTATGAGCGGGAGTGTATGCGCCTTCGGCGACGCGCGATCTCTTAAAATCCTTCGCCGGCCTCAACCGAGTCAACTTTTACTTCGTTAGAAAAGTCCGGTGTCTATTCAAGGCCATCCGGTTATCGATCAAAGCCGCGAGCGAACCTCTAATAATACGAAAAACCGATCCCTTTCATCAACAGAATCCGCCTGAAATTGTAACACAATATGTGTCGCCGGTTTCTTATTCGCACATGCCAGTCAATACCTCTGATATCCCGGCGTTTAATTGCACCCGAGATCATGAAGATCTCCTTGTCGCCGAACAACTGGTCATCGCTCTAATTTTCTTCACTCACTTCGATCGAATTAATCCGTCATACGATCAATCGCTGATTAGTACCGCATTTGTTATACAATCTCGTTCACGCGATCAAATGTCCAAAGATTCATACGGTGCAAAGTTTATTTTTCAATTTGCAATAGGCGATTCTCAATAGAGTTTCTCATGCCAAGACCGAATCCGGAAGGAGAAACGCTCTATCATCGTTTCCGAAAAATAGCGATTTTTCAGGATATCGGGAAAATGAGGAGTACTTTTGTTGGATTATTCTACTAAAATCTTTGCAACGTAGATTGATCACTTGTGATCGTTTAACTATCGACGTTCTTTACGTACTTCAAATATCGTCCGAATAAAATTTTCTTACGGATGCATAAAACATGTTGCTTTAACTCCCTCCGTGATTCCGTAGTCGGACAAACGGCAGAAACGTCGCGCACCGGTGATGGCGCATCTTTTTCCCCCGGGGCGATTAAAGCGACGGCGACGGGTTGGAAAAAAAAGTTTTGCATAATGCATAACCGCGGTAGCTACACGGATATAGGTGCGAGAGACCGGGCAAATCAATGACCCGCGTTATAGTCGATCGAGCGCGTGTTTCAACATCGCGGGATCTACGCCTCGTTGTATCGTAACAAAGCCAGCTTTATCTATGCACCCACCGCGCCGCTATCCTCGTTGTCCATAAACCGATCTTTACGCATACGTAAGTGAGCTACCGCCGCCGCTGTTAAATACGCGGGCAACAAGCTGACGTCCTGTACAAAAAACTATGGACTTTTCTTCTAACTTCAATATTTAACGAGTTAAGTACGATTAATTGGCATTTTATGGGTACTGATAAAATCCGACCATCCCACCCTCGAAACAGCGAACTTTTGGCCAAAAATTTCGTTTTTCGCCAATAACTCTTAAACCCTTGGACTTACAAGAAAATTGCATAGAACCTTTCTTGTAGAGGACGACGAGATCTACAATTTCCATATAAAAGTTATTCGCTAGCATTAATAGTTTACGAGTTATTGACAAAAAACTAAAAAACAGTTTTTCACAAATTACTCGAAAACTATTAAAGCTAGCGAAGAATTTTTATACAGAAATTGTAGATCTCGTCGTCCCCTACAAAATGGTCTTATACACGTCCCCCTACGTCCATCCGTTCGGGAGTTATTGACAAAAAACGAAAATTTCGCAAAATCTGAAGGGGTACCCCTTGAAAAATCTCGAAAAAACTCGAAAAATTTTTTTTCTCAAAATTTCGAGAAATGCTTCAAATAGAAGATGTAGGTACTGCTATTATTTGCAAAAAAGATCGTATACAAGTTTTTCCTATCTCCAATACTTCAGGAGTAATCGATTAATTTCAACATATTCACTCTCGCGACGATGTGAGATATTAAAAGTGCAACAGTTTTTAGTTTCCTCGATTCGGTTGACCGTCGCACTTAATAAGTGAAACATTTGATCAACTGTTTATCACTTATGTCACTCGTTTTATCAATAATTATGAAAGACAGTATGACGTCGAACATTTATTGATCTCTAATAGAAGGTACAAAATAGGCGAGTGGATAGTAATTGCCGCTGGGACAAGGTTGATCGACTCCGGTTTCGTTAAAATTTCAATTCGAAAATACGCTCGACGATGACTTGCACGCGATAAGGCGACCCGGCAACGGCGTGGTAGTGACCGATGTATGTAATCTTGCGCAACCACGCTCTCGCCGCACACTATTCGCAAGAATTTAATCGTTGATAAGCGAGCGAGCGAGCGAGCGGCCAGCCGGCCGGTCGGCCGGCCTTTCGACGAGCGTGTGTCCCGTGCATGCGCGCCGATCGAGAAACGCGGCATTTTCACGGATATCGTTAGGAAATTGAACAAGCCGTTTCTTTCTTTTGCGCGAGCCAACGATATCGCGGAACAGATGTCCGCGCGACGTGCTTGCGTAACGCGATTACGATTATACGCGTACGTTAATAACAACTACTATCCACGTTAATAACAACGGAATCCGCGGGGAAGGATGTAATAAATCTTCGGCGGGGTTTAAAAGTACAACGCAGATAAATTGAACTGGTACGCAAAACAATTTAGCTTCGGTACTCTTGGGTGCTGTTCGAGCACCTAATGTGTACTTCGTTCGACTTTTGACAGCATCTTTATACTCTGTATCTTACAAGAATGAAGAAATAGTGAAGTTTTTAGAATATAAATAGCTCTGTCTATCTCTATTCCAACGAGAACTCGCAGATAAAGAAAAGGCTTCAGACTCTTTATTGACTCCAATGAGATCACGCCTATTAAGACCCATAAACGAGTTCCAAAAAAAACTTTCGGGAAAAGAGTTAACGAACGTCTCTCTCGAAAGTCGTTACCATCGGGGAGATAGCGGATAGATCGTCACTGCTTTTTCTACGACCATGATCGGTTTTGAAGAAAAAGCTACTGTCCACTCGAAAAGCCCGGCCCGGTTAAAAATAACGATGCTATCGCACGCGGCCGGTATTTGCTCGCATGTTAATTCACTTTCTACAGGGGCCGAACTGGTTAATCACGTTCTTATTGAAAAATCACCTGACACGAACGGGCCGCAGAAAATTCGCAATGATTTACCGGCTCACTTTTTAATCGATCCCCGTTTCATTAGTCAGCCTTGTAAAGCCACTCGTTTTTACGCTACTAAACGTTTACAAAAAAAAAATATGAGAAATATTTTAATTTGCCGAGGTTTATAAATCGCTTAAATTAGAAAATTAAAATATGAAATCATATTAAATTCGTTTTAAACGCACGCGCGGCGTGATATACGTTTGCAACGTCTCATTCGAGTGAAACTGACTTGTAATAATCTAAATGAAGTTCATCGCGAGCTAACGTTGCGTCACACCGTAGAATTCCTGGAACGCGCGTGGATTTCAACCAGAAACAGAGAATCAATCTTTCTCGGGCGAACGCTATCCCTTTCATCTTTCAGCCGGACATTTTTACCTCGATTGTGCGATCATTATCGTTCCACCGTGTGTACGCAGGAATCTCTGTCGACGGCGACATGTTTATGGTGAACGAGAGATGCACGGGAGACCCGTGAGACGCGAGCGGCACGTAAGAAATTGCTACTTCTATTAATTGTCGAATTAGTCTTTCCTGCGGCCGATAGTTTTTGCGGAATCCGGCGTAGCGTAATCGTGGACAGTGAAAACGCAGCACGATTGCTCGGAACAGGTAAGCTGGTTTTATAATAAATGAGTGTAAGTTTTTAATAGAACGAGATGTCGATTTAATAATTAATTTCGATACAAGTAAGCCTCTGTGTCGTAAAGGAACGTAGTTAAACGCTTGTAGGCAAGCTGTAAACACGATTTTCGATCATCTAACATTTTGGCTATATTCGAGCTTGTAACTAAAGTCTGACATTGATTAGCATTATACAGCGTGTACAAAGGGTACACGATGGGGAGGAGGGGACGAGAGGTAATTTATAATCGGCTTAGTATTCCATCGTCGATGTTTCAGTAAAGAAGCTTGCAAGTTCCTCTATAAATTCAACGAATTAATATATAATTCTCACGTAACTGGTCCGATTTTAACACCGAATTCTAACGATTTATGGTAATTCAGAAGTGAAAACGTGTGTCAGCCGGCATAAACCGCCGACCTTTAGGTCTGTCCGGAGAATGGAAATGTTTAATGCCGACTGTACGACCAATTCAGGCAATTAAGTCGGCGTCGTTTAATACAATCACGAGTCCAGCTAATTGGGACTTTCAGTTATTTCAATATGATAATCGTCGCCGGTGGAAGGAAGTTAATGCCGCAGGAAACGTAGATTACGTGAAAGACGGTTCAACGGATGATAAAACCGCACGTGGTTCCTGCCAGTATTTGTTTTATCAAACGCCTAATGATAATCAGCTTTAACGGTGCGCTCCCATCCTATCTGTTTGACGGTTCTCAGAAGTTCATCGGTCAGACGGTAAGCCTGATCGAAATTGCGAGTGGGCTGTTTGTTCTGATCTTTAGCGAAATTTCAAATGAAACTCGGTTCGTATTATAATCGTGCTTTCTTCGAACGATTCCATTGACGTTGCCGCAATCTTCCCTTTGAAAACTGGCTTTCATTCAGTGAACACTGTACACGCTATGCTCGAGAAGAATTCTTGAATGAACAATAGCATTTATGTGACTAACAATGAAATCTTTGAAAGTAAACTAGAAATTTTTTATGTATCTCGTTATAAATTTTATTATGCATAAATTGCTTCATTAAATCTGACTGTATTATTCAATGAACAATATGCAAAGATGATGGAGTAGAATTCTTGAATAAGCGAGCTAACATTGAAAATATGTTAGTTCATGAAGTAGCTCATTCTAAATCGTTACTATCTTAAATGGCGCGATTAAAATATGAAGAAATTATTGTAGATAGCAAGAAATGGAGCTGAAACGAACGGTAGCCGGAGCAATCGATTTAGCTGACGTTCGGCGCGGCTGCGGGCACGACACCTGTTGCTAATACAGTTACAACTTTCGCCGGTGCTCACGCGAGCCCGTGCCCACCTACAGCTCGTCAAGTGATAAATTAAGCGACAGGGTTACCGAACCATTTACTCCGATTTTCTACAGGATTAACCGATTACACGCATCCCTCAAATTATTTTTACCAACCAAGAATTCATAACTCATGAACCGCGATTTATATTAGTATAAGTATGATGGTGCGTGTGAGTACATTATTAGTCTTGTAAAGAAGTCAAAATAAAACTGATAATGCGTGTTGTGCTGCGTTCGTGTTTTTCAGGCCAAATAACACGAGTTACGTGTGTCACTTTCGAAATAATTATCCCCGGTGTTTTATAATACTGCGTCACGAGAACAAATAAGATTATTAAAAGAATTTATTGTTTTAAAAAAATGCGTAAAAGTGTATCCGTGTATCTTTTTTAAACGAAAGATTGCAATAATGCAGTTTGCATATTTAACTTAACGAAGCATTAAATATATGGAATAATCTATTATTCTAATTGAGATCTTTTAAAACTATTTATCTCGCCCAACGCGTGACAATGGCTACACGCGAATTTTGAAGCGTATCCAAGTCTCGCGACCAAAATGCACGTCACGGCACGTAGGCTGGGTTATACGCGGGTATGCATGCACGCGTCGCGACGTCCTCGTCGTTTCCATTTTCTACGGGTGCACGTGTCACGTGACCGAATGTCACGAGCGTGTTCGCTTCCGTGCACGCACCGATCCGCGATTGCGTGAATCGTTGTGCCAAAATCGCGATGCGCTTGCACGCGTTCAAGACTGACGATTGTTCGACCGCTCGCGTGTGTCTTCAATCGAGTTACGATGAACGGAGAGTTTGAACTTTTTCAATTAAATATCGTTTACAAGTAATATCGGGTTCACGTTATTTTGTTACATATTATATGTACTATGAGACTTTTTATGGAAATTTGATATATCGAAGTTACAAAGAAACGATTTCGATCGAGTTTCACGCTCGTACGAGCTTGTTAACTGAACGCGAATGCAGAATCCTGGATTTATTAATATTTTACTATTGACGCAAGATTTATCGTTTCCGATATCTGGTAAAAACACGTACAGACATGCAGATACGAGTAGAATGGATTTCGTTGCGCTCGGAGAAGAAAGGGTAAAACGAGAGGGAGAGGTACAGAAAAAGCTGATAACCGGTAGTAGCGGGATGAAGGGAGGAAAAGAGAAAAAAATCGATTTTCCTGTCACTTGCGACCTTCCACACTTCGAAACTTGTGAAAACCGACCTCTCGAGTTTTACGCCGTGCGGCAGGGTGTGGTAGGTAAAACGCACAAGGTTGACTACATTCACGCTGGCGCCATTATCTACCCGCTCGAACGAATTGTTAAAGGAACAGGTCTTAAAATTGTCCCCGTTTCGCCCGTCGAAAGGTGAATTCGATCGGCCGGCCAATCGTCGGAGTTGGAACGCCACTCGGCTTGGATTAAGGATTTCGTGTACATAAATCAAATCCTCAGTTTCCTATATAAATGATTTATCATTCAGATCTAAATAAAATATTTGTTCAATTACAAATTAGAAGTGACTCATGCAAGATTACGAATCAAGTTGAATAATGGGAATAATGTATCAATCAATAACCAGTTCAAAACGAAATGCAACTATATTAAAATTATTACTGTATACGATAATTCCTTTATCAAACACTGACAATTTTACACGCTATTATTTTGTTGACACGGAATTAAAAATTATTATAATTATCGCACGGCGGTGGATGTTTTGGCTTGAACCGGTAGCGGATGCGTGCAACCTGAACTTCCTGTTGATGGTTAACAGAAATGCGTTTCGTCAAAACGACAGTCCAGTTTTAGTTCAGAATTAAAATTAGTATCACTCGATAATCACACGTAATTGCAAATCAAGGCGAAACGCAGTCGAGTCCCATCGGTCGAGGATTTCGAAGAAAGGAACGTAAGGCGGTTAAACGGTAAAGAATGCGGGCCGCGGTTTCACAACGTTGCGAACGGGGTACGAAGCAGCTGGTGACCTTGTCATATCAGCCGAGATCGATAAGAATCGTTAAATAAGTAAGCGGAACATCTCGTGGGATTTATTGCAGAGTGTCACCTGGTATACACGGAGTCGCGCATGGAACGGTATCTCCCAATCGATCCCTTTTCAAAGTGCACCCTTCGCTACGTTTCAGAGGTACTTCCAAGCGGATCACCTTTGTTTGACCGAACCGGAAATAATAAGATCGCTATAGAGTCGTAGGACTAAACAAAATTGTCATCCTCTTAATCAATTAATTTCCTTCAATTTATATGAATTGATACAGTTCTACTTCTAACTATACTCATTGCCTTTACCGACGTGAACAAAGAAATTTAGATCCGCAAGCCTGAGCTGTAAGGTTTCACGATACGGATCAGCTGTAACCAGCAGGTACGTCAAACAAATCAAAGTTGATTTCGTATGCCATAGCCGGACATAGAACCGCCCAAAGAGCTAATTCCATGATCGGGTCGTAAATCGTCGGCAAAGCCTCGGCATAATTTACACCTTTACATGTTAATACAAGAGAGCTATGGTCGTAAACGTCGGCATTTGAACAGAAACCTCTAAATCGTACTTTTAACGGAGATCTTAACGCGTAAGTCAGGCTCTCCGCAAGGTTTCGATTAATGAACACGATGGCTCATTACACTGCGCGAGTAAAAACGAACTGCCAAAAAAAAAAAAATTTCATTGCTTAACTCGTTCGCATTCCTGTTGAAATTGCAGGTTTAAGAAGTTACGCTGCGTTTGGCGAACGTTCTCCCCAGCTTTTCAAGTGAACATTCTTTCACTCAATTACCATTAAGAGAAAACAATTTTTTTTTTTTTTTAAGTGGGAGCTGGACGCATTATATGTTACGTTAACTCGTTACGAAAGCGTGCTAGGCGTTAAGTCAGCGAAGAAAGCGAGCCAGTCACGGGATGATGCAGTCGCTATAATGTCAAGAGCAACACACTCGGACCACGTGCACTCGGTACGCGGTATTTTTGGACAGGATCGAACGTTCGACGTGTACGAATACGGTTTCGATGTACGCGAGGTCCGTCAGTGACGAAATTTGCGTTAGACTGGCGCCAGTTTATATGCAGACTACAAACGATAGATGCACATCGACTCTACTTGGTCAAGTTTCAATTTCATTTGATGTTATGAATTGAACTCAAGATGAAATAATCGACTGATAGTGGATAGGTCCCAGTTTATCAAATGTTTGGTCTTATCTACTATTTAAATCGAAATGAAGATGAAATGATTTGGTGTGTGCCAATAACATTTATGAAGAAGACATTGGAATTTATTTAAAATGTCGTATCTATGTTGAATCTATTTAATTACTATTATGATAATTGGAGCATTGGCTATAACCAGTTATACACTAGGCCATTGCATGGAGGAAAGTCGTACTTGTATTACATCATTTATTTTTTTGCCAATTAGCACGTGGAATTGATTAACCACTCCTGTCGCTCATGCAAATAATAATTGCGTTTACATCACAGGTGATAATAGCGATAAAGAATATTTTCTCATGCTAATTATATGATATGGATTATACAGAGTGACCTAATAAATACTATTATAAATGATTTTATCTAAGGACATTCCTGAATTTATTATACGATTGTATTTTAATGAGCGGCAATTCTTTCCTATCGAGTCTTGTAATAAAATCAATGAAAGACGTGGATGAACTGGCCTATTTAATGGCAATGACCGACGAACCTTGCGAGCGAACGACGGGCCAGAAATTGACAATAAATGGCCATTCATGTAATGACGGACATTCGCGTAATATATAAATGTCACGTGAGTGACAATCATATCTGACATCGATTCGTTAGGCCAAAGAGTTGCAAAATATTTGATTTTTACGTATACCGTTTGCGAAAATTTTCTTCTTCTTCTGTAATGTAGAAGTAAAATTCTACAGAATTTAGAACGTGAAAATAATTTTTTACATAGTGATTAACAATGTTAGTTAACATTGGAAAACGTCCATTCGTCATGCTGAAACATGAACAGAACATCGGACGTCCCGGTTTACGATTATTGACGTCAACTAAATGATAAAAATTATCAGTCTCTTCGTGCAGTCTGTTGTCATTTCTTGAGTAATGATTAATTACGAAGTTCAGTAAAATGCCAGACACTCCATGTCCAAAAATTAATAACCATAAAGAAAAAATTTAAATGATTGATGCACATAAAATGTGTTTGAATATTTCCAAAGACGGACGACACGGAATTGGTTAACAGTAAGTTCTCAGAAGTACATCGTTTCCTTTACGTTTTCAAGCCTGACATCTAAAGAATTATAGGATAATTTTTTAAAACTCGTTACATAAATTCTTTGAGACTCAATTTTTCTACTTAGCTGCCACATGAACGTAATTTGCACTAGTTGAGGGATTTGCTTTATCACTATGCCGATTATCGGTAGTCATGACTCACACAACGTTCCGCAATGAATGACGCGTTTTTTTAATTGCTAGCCTCTATTACGTGTGAACCTTCAAAAATTATGTAATTGCAATCGCTTTGTTTGACGTTTGCACAATCAGCTTGACTGATGGTTCAATGAGAGTCTGGTGTCGTGTCAATAAATTTCAAGTGATAGGAAATGTATTAATTAACCGGACGATTATTTGCACAGGTGTACCTCACGAACCTCAATTATTCCAATTTGTATAGTGCGACACGAGCTATCTTGTGTCACATGCTACAGCAAGGTCACATTTTCATGAATTAATATTACGACCGCCTTTCACAGAATCGACTACCATCACTATTCCATTTACCACGTTCGTTCGTAGACGAATAAGTGAAAAACCGTAGTCAACAGGTTATATTAAAGAGCCAAATGCTCGGGTCTATTCGGTTTAAACGGAAATCAAGTAGACCCTTCCTGTTCCTCGCGTCGAACGCACCCCATCTCCTGTTCAGCCTTCGCACCCTGCCGCGACAAGCAGACGCCCTGAGCAACGTTATCAGGAAGGCAACCCCCGTCTTGGTAACGGGCAAACAGATCTGGGTCAATCGGTTGCCAAGCAACAACCGGCTCAACTCCGTCCCACGCGTTCGAAAACCGACGACGACGACGAGCGTAGTCGTCGTTGCTTGCCTCGCAACGTGAATAGGGAAATAACCCCGTGGCCATACCCGTGGGCGTCCATTCTAAATCAATCATGACCGGTCGAAGAGGCCGCGTTTAAATCGCGGTCACAAGGTGATTCCGTTCGCGTGCCGGATTACCAATTTCGTGCTATCGATTTTGCTAACGAACCGAGCACCTAATAAGACCAAATTGGAGATGATCGTAATTTCGACGCGAGACGATTATTGTCATACAGATTGAACGATCTGTACTATTCTATATAAAAATTCCTATACAAATCCTAATGCAATAAATTTTATATTCGTCTTTTTGTTTTAAAATTTCCTATCTAATGTCAAATATTTCACAATTTTTCCTTTAGGACGAGACTGAACGGATCGGACAAGCTGCAATCGTTCAAAACAAGCTTTATCCGATACAAGAGGATTTGAAACTAATGAAAAAAATAACGTGAAACACAGAGATAGCGTGAACGCTTCGCTCCAGATCAATGTCACCCGGTGAACAATGAATTCCCTATCTGTCGCGGAAACCGGGCACCCGTTACTCGCGTTCGCTCGCGTGGGTGAAACGCGAGAACCCGTGGGTGCCCTCGCCACCCACGAGCGCGCGCAGGTAAGTACATGCCCCGATAAATATATACACCCGCGCGAGTCCCTGCGTCTGTGTACCGTAACCAGCGTGTCATTAGCCTGTCACGGACGACGAGACGCGACGCGGCGTCTCTCTGATTTCATTTGGCGTCGATGGTCGAGATCAATTTGCGGCCGGAGCAAAGGGTGCCATCCGAGGGACGCGTGTAACTTTCGAACACGAGTCTCTACGAGATTTACGAGATAAAATATTGCTACAATACATAGCATGATAAATTGATCCAGATTTGATTTATCATGGCTAAATCAAAATTTAGGAGACAGAGTTTTATTCGTAAAAGAATATCTTGGCGTTCCTTTAATTTGATACTGGAGTACTTCTACTCTTAGGCGTCTATTATTTGATTTATGATACGTGATTAAAAAATTGAATATTCAGATTTTTATTGACGAAGCAAATCAAAGAATAAATATTTTCCTTTGATATTTGTCTAACTTCTATTCTCAAATAATCTAAATCCAAAGAGTAGGTGAAAGCAATTCAATTTCTACTAAAAGCGTCTACAATTTCATATCTGGTTGAAAAATATGACTTTTCTACTTGCCATTGTGTACAACGATTAAATATCACGTATCATGTAATGACAAGTATGCTAATGAAATTCTTCAAGCAATTACTAGTTCTTTACCAAGATAACTTAAGACACCTTTTAATAAATATATTATTAACCTCCGTAGTTTGTATCAACTGGAGCTATTACTTTGTGCCGTTGAATATATAATTAAATATTTCCACATTCACGCTATTCGATTCGACACGTTGAGAACAGTAAGGGAACGTTACTTTCAAATGAAAAGTCAGGTAACTATAAAACGAAAGTGAGCTTCTCATGTATGTGTACAATAAGTGGATTTTGGGTAACGCTAAAGGCCATTTGAGACCCGCATCTTCTGTCGCAATGGTCCGCGTGGGCGACTGAAGTTCAAAGTTCCCCCTGGAGCTTTTGACCTTATAAACCCGTCGAGTGTCGTACTTGTACCCATTACGATTCGACTTGGAGTTACAATTTTTCTCACTTATCTATTGCCTACGACTGGCAATAAATCTACAGTGGAAAGGGTACGTGTGGGCGAGTAATTAGACCGCCGCGAGAATTTTTCCTATCGCACGGTGTTCCGTAATCTGAACGTATCTATACTTAAAGCCGTGAACTTCATGACTCGTTAACATTATCGCCGAAAGGTGTTCGGTCATTGGAAATCTCCACTGACGCTGGACTGTTCATTGTCCGTTAAGCCGGCTGATAAGGCATCTGGTTGACAAAGAAGAAAAAGGAAACGAGAGTAAAAATAGCGTGCCGTAACACGTTACAAGCCGGTGATACGGCTGGTAATCGCGAGTTTATTTCAAAGAGGCTAAAGTTAATCGACATTGACCAACGTCGGCTATTATTTGTTCTCGTTTCGTCGTCACGCATCCAGATTTCCGTGGTTTTCGCCCTTTACGCAGCCGCCTGTTTTGCCACGTAAACGTCTGCTGGGAAAATTTTCGTGTTCTTGATAAAAATATTTACTGAGATAAGGGAGGCTGTTCTTGATTGCGCAAGTGCAAAATAAATTGCATACAAATTGATAACAAAGTGATATTGCAAGGTTTGATAAAATAGAATCTAATCAGCTTTCCTTTAATTTCGTTATATCGATTACAACTCCCATTATTATATTTAACACTAGAAAGACTGAAACTTATTATTTTTTACATTTGCCCAAAACCAGTCAAAATGACTTCCTTGGGCAATCTAGTGTTAAAATTCTTGGGTCAATGCTAAGAGAATTCTAGCGACCGTCGACTGAAAAATGCTGACGTTTCGCATTTGCCTAGTTAAAACGAATTTCCAGGTAGAATGGAAGAACGAACAAAATCCCCAATAATTGGTGGCTTCGACAACCAGCAATCAACTCCTCGTCAATTTCCATTCTTAGCCTGTACCTATATATTATATGATTTTCTTTTTTGCTTTAATTAACTGGTTTATAAAAAGAGTACTGCGGTCACGTGAGCGGTGGAACACGGTGACACGAACACGCATCGTAGCGTAGATAAACGACATCCGGTCGAATAGAGCAATAAAAAAAAAAAACACAGGCGTCGAATCTTAATCACCGCCGACACGGTTTTAGTAACCAATTTAGTCAGCATGAAATGATTTTATCGCTGCGAATTGAATAGTTCCTTGTTCGAATGATAAATGTTTAGATAAATGAAAAGTTACAATGTAACATATGCGCGCTTATGCTACAAGGAAAATTAATTATTGGATTAATATATCAGGTGATGTTACCTGTGTGATAACATTCATGAACACAGAATACTGAATTATTTTTTAGATACTCCAGAGCTGATTAATTTTTATTTCATTTATTTAGAGTGAGTCTATATGAATCCCAAATTAAAATTATTTATTGCTCTAATTAAAAGAACCAATAAGTGAATTTATTTTGTATAGTAAAGTCAATGAATAAAGTATATTTCTAAATATTATTTGCCGCAGTGTGATATGACTAACCGTACATTTTAGTTAATATATTAAAGAAAAGCGTTTCAGTAAACGTTCGTCAATGCGATCGCCCATTGAAATCGCTGAAAGGTCTCCTAGTGGAATTTCCGATAACGTCTATCAACACGGTGAGCGAAAGGAAAAGTTTGATCGATGTCGTCAATGAAAGGGCACGAGTCAGCTATTATTACAAGCGCTCCGATCTTCATTCATGACAAACTTTAAAGGAAGATGAGAAAAAAAGGTTCGAAAATGATGCAAGATGAAAGAGTTTAGGGAAATATATGATGTCAACGGTTTATTATGGAATACGTCCAAGATTATCAGCCACGACGCTCCAAAGATAAGTAGAACAAAC
>NW_017138996.1:113147-121309 GCF_001652005.2 Ceratina calcarata | reverse complement strand
GTCCTTACAAATCACGACCCAGAAATGTTGCACGAATTTAAAATTCAAGTAGCGGCCTGCGAAACCGAGCCGAACAGAAAAACTCGTGCAACCTTATTTACGGGTACAAGACAGCCGATGTTCGATTATTCGCGAGGCACGTTTCGACACGTGCCCGCGCCACGAGCATTGCCGGCGATAAAATTGATGATAATGATCCCGAGTGTCCTCGCAACAAATGTCTACACAGATTTTCGAACACGGCCGCGTACCGATAACATCGGCGAGAAAGTGTTATTCGAGTTAAATAATCAAAGCCACGTAGATACTTGGAAGTGTAACTTTTTGTAATAATCGTGTCACCTGTTACAGGTGCGTCTCCGATGCACGAGTGGATCGGCTTTGAAACTCAAAGGTTATTGCACCGGTCTAGCAACAAGTGTCAGCTGGAAGGAAGAGAGAGCGTGTGTCTTTTGCAGACAGGGCCTTCCTTATCACTGCTCTTACGTTCCCTCCTATCTACCCAATCAGATTCGACACGACGTCGTACCACGCTTCCTGGCATCAGACACGATTTTCCCTCTCCTCGTCGCGCGTACATATCTATCAGCGCTTGATATCTCTTTCAAGGCGATATTAAGTCACATCAGAAATCTCGTTTTATTTTTAACATTTTGTTTACCAACGCTCCGAACTGATTTACTGAAATATATTGCTACTTATTGTACAAAGGAGTATCGATTATTCAAATCAATCAGACCTAGTCCCCTGTTGCTCCAGTCTCACCCTGTGCGAAATAAATCCCTCATTCAATTATCTCAAACGAGGGATAACAATGATTAATTAACATTTATTGCAACCAGTCACTACACAGGATAAATCTGAAGAATCAAATCGACATCAACGCAACCCCTCTGAAATGCACTTGATGACATAAAACCATTCTAACACGGCTACAATCCTCACGTTCATTTCAGACACCCTCCTCTGTTCCCCAGTTGACTAATGACACGTACCTCTACACGGTCGATACCTATTACGTGTGGGTACATTCTATGTAATTAACCCCGGTTACCCATGTGTTCTGTAATCTACTTGTCTCTCGTTTCTCGAATGAAAGACCCCAAAGTAGAACATGGAATATTTTTTATGCAAAATAGATGAAAGAGTTTAGGGAAATATATGATGTCAACGGTTTATTATGGAATACGTCCAAGATTATCAGCCACGACGCTCCAAAGATAAGTAGAACAAACAGGATATTTGTGGAAAATATGATTACCTACCAAAATGCGCAATATTTCATCTAACTTGCATTAGGAAATACAAGTTTTTGAAGAACACTCGACGTGCTCGTTGAGTGATAACAGATACTTGAAATGCAACAATTGAATAAGATCAGTCGATTTCGATTTTAAGTAAAGATTATTCAGATTATTCTTAAATCACGTACGACGTGATACAAATTAAAAAGATAATTACTTTTTTCCGAACGAGAAAGCAAACAGAAATTCGCAGCGGCGTGTAATCAGGTGTGACTTTATACTCAAGGCGACAGGAAGAAAAACTGTGCAACCCTGAATCATGAGAGGGTGTATGGTGCAATTTCTCATGGAAAATTTATATTAGAAAATAAATCATACAAGTGTGTTTGTGTGGAAACGAAATGATGATCACGTTTAATGAGCGTTAATCTATTGTTAATTGCATTCAGGAATTACCAGTTCGAGGAGTTTTCATAAATAGACACATCGTTGCCAGTGGAAAACTCGTCGGCCTAATCTTGATCAAAGTAAATCTATGATTAACTTCATTAGTGATAATCTGTTGTATCGCGTTCCTTTTGATCTCTCAAATTACAAAATGCTTCCTGTTTTTTTCATTCTTTTTCTCCGACGAAATTGCTTCGAGAATCAATTACAGAAATTCGTAACACGTAACGCGACGAAAGCGACTCGTGATTAAATCTTACATAATTGCGTCTCATTTCGACTTGAAAGTCCTTACAAATCACGACCCAGAAATGTTGCACGAATTTAAAATTCAAGTAGCGGCCTGCGAAACCGAGCCGAACAGAAAAACTCGTGCAACCTTATTTACGGGTACAAGACAGCCGATGTTCGATTATTCGCGAGGCACGTTTCGACACGTGCCCGCGCCACGAGCATTGCCGGCGATAAAATTGATGATAATGATCCCGAGTGTCCTCGCAACAAATGTCTACACAGATTTTCGAACACGGCCGCGTACCGATAACATCGGCGAGAAAGTGTTATTCGAGTTAAATAATCAAAGCCACGTAGATACTTGGAAGTGTAACTTTTTGTAATAATCGTGTCACCTGTTACAGGTGCGTCTCCGATGCACGAGTGGATCGGCTTTGAAACTCAAAGGTTATTGCACCGGTCTAGCAACAAGTGTCAGCTGGAAGGAAGAGAGAGCGTGTGTCTTTTGCAGACAGGGCCTTCCTTATCACTGCTCTTACGTTCCCTCCTATCTACCCAATCAGATTCGACACGACGTCGTACCACGCTTCCTGGCATCAGACACGATTTTCCCTCTCCTCGTCGCGCGTACATATCTATCAGCGCTTGATATCTCTTTCAAGGCGATATTAAGTCACATCAGAAATCTCGTTTTATTTTTAACATTTTGTTTACCAACGCTCCGAACTGATTTACTGAAATATATTGCTACTTATTGTACAAAGGAGTATCGATTATTCAAATCAATCAGACCTAGTCCCCTGTTGCTCCAGTCTCACCCTGTGCGAAATAAATCCCTCATTCAATTATCTCAAACGAGGGATAACAATGATTAATTAACATTTATTGCAACCAGTCACTACACAGGATAAATCTGAAGAATCAAATCGACATCAACGCAACCCCTCTGAAATGCACTTGATGACATAAAACCATTCTAACACGGCTACAATCCTCACGTTCATTTCAGACACCCTCCTCTGTTCCCCAGTTGACTAATGACACGTACCTCTACACGGTCGATACCTATTACGTGTGGGTACATTCTATGTAATTAACCCCGGTTACCCATGTGTTCTGTAATCTACTTGTCTCTCGTTTCTCGAATGAAAGACCCCAAAGTAGAACATGGAATATTTTTTATGCAAAACATTTGTGATGTGAATTTTAAAAATGGAATTTATAATAATACATTTATAAATAATAAATTTATAGTAATACATTTATAAATAATAAATTTATAATAATACATTTATAAATAATAAATTTATAATAATAATAAATAACGTGTAATAGTGTCATACATGTTAAATAAAATCCGCAATCTAATCATGAAATAATAAATAATTTCCAGTAGGAACAGTTAAATCAGTGCAACACTGTCACTATTATTGACTGCACGTATTTATGCTCGATGCAATAAAATCAGCTGTCCATTTATTACTCGAGATAAGAGGCGAATTTACTTAATTGACAAATCTGTTTCAACTCTCTCCCGGTGGCTGTCGATGAGCTAATTGTCACGAGCGACGGTTTAATTAAGTTCGGCGAACTTTTATCCGCCGAGGGGGGCTCGCGATAATTTATTTACGGGCCGGAGGAATTGCCGTATCTGCGGGGCCATTTTTCACGCGGCGACAGCTCTTTCGCCGAGCGAACAAACTTGTCCGAGTGAGTTCTCACCGATCTTAACGAGCGCGAAGGGAAAAAAGAGTTTATCTCTACCGATGAAACGATCGCACCTTGAATTTTCCCGGCTTTCAATGACGGCGGACGTAAATTATGAAGAATTGATGGGAATTAACTCAAGTCTACTTAAGCTATGCAACGTACTAATTAGTCAATTTGCATACCGCAACAAATATTATACGCTGCTTTAATGCTCCATCAATCCGAAAGTACGATCGTTGTAATACTTCAGGTATTCGTTTAAAAAAAGACAGAATCGTATACGGTTTGCATGTGAGTTATTAAAAGTAATACAATTGCAACGTGATTTTCCATCGACCAATAATTGGTTCCACGTGGAGGCGAGATAAATTGAAACGGTATCTGCGGTCACGAAATCGCAATGTTTCGTTAGCGAATCAACGAGGCGAGCGTTTACGTAAATTTTCTCCACCGGCTGCGAATGGAAATTGGTTTTAATGAAAATCCTAACAGCCGTGTGTAATTAAACGTTCTCTGAAATACCTGAATTTTACAAGAAACACGGAAATCATATTCAACGTTGAAATGAGCTTAGATTAAATAATATTCGCCAATAACGTCGATGTTTCATAGCTGAATCACGTTTAATTGAAGAATATCGTTTCTATGTTACGTAGTATAATACTAATCGTCGCCTAAACCGACAGGAACCGGAACCGTGTCGCGTGCGTTTGTACAATAACCCGAAAGCAGAGATTTAAACTAAAGAACGAAGTGTAAAATAATTCTTCACGTTTTACGAGGAAATTTTGCAAGCGTGACGCGTAGGGAGAGAGGAAATTGGTACTGTTTATCGGTACGGGTCGATGCGTGAGCTCGCAAACAAGCGTTCGCGCGCCGCTGGAATTCGCTGAAAAATATTTGTCGGTGCTTCAGATAGTCCGTTTTCGGATAAACGCGGTTCACGAGACGATCGCGTGGGCTCCTTATTCGTGTTTTCGCGCTCGCCAATCACGCATGGAATTCTACTAGATCCCGGCCTCATGAAATTCTAATCGGTCTCAGTATCAAATTAATTAATTGGCCGGAATCGCCGTTAAATTATGAATCCATTTAGCTAATTGATCGATAGCGCTGTTGCGCGGATCCTTAGAAAAAAGTCTGATCTACTAAATAAGATTCAACGGGATTACATCAACAGTTCCAGTTTCGGATTCGCGTACGGTCAAGTGAATATCGATCGGCGAAAAGGACGGCCAGAAAAAGGGAAAGAGTTACTGTCGCGTTGCGTGCGTCGACTTATCGGTTCACCGAGCGGAGCGCATGTGGACATGCGTCGCGTCGGCCGGGTTGCGCAAGCCAGCGGACGCTAAAGCAAAGTTATTCCCGTTCAATGATCAATTTGTCGAGCGGGTGCGCGCACCCCGTGCCGCCGCTACGCCTCTATTTGGTGCGAATCTCGAAAAGGGCCGCGATAACGACGCCGATTGCAGATTTAACCGCTCAATCTTGCCACGGCCGGCCCAGTCCCGCCGCGTGATCGATTCCTGTCGATCAGCGATTTCTGCAATCGCGTGAAAATTCATGCGGATCGAAGTAGATCGGTTCTTGGAAATCCGCCCAATCAAACTCGCGCAGTTTTTGCCGCGCGCGCGCGCGCACACGCCTTTTGAAATTCGTTTTATTAATCGCAATTGAATTCTGTTCGCGGCCGGACCGCGCGCGACCGTTTTGAAAGTAACAACCGCACGAAACGAGATCGTGTATCTGATTAATTGCTGCGGTCAAATTACAGTAAACGTATGTAGCTCGTACTCGTTAGACGTGGAACACCGGTGAAATGTGACAACCTCCAGTCGTTTACAATTAATCAATCCATACAAATGGACTTAATCATAGGACATCAATTCTCGTAGTGTGAAACGGTGTACGAGCCTCGGTACTAAATTGACAGAGCATCGTCGAATTTCATTAAGTACAATCGATCAGAAATTATAATAAAAACAAATGTCAAGGTGTATCGTAATTAAATTCTGTATTATCTAACGTGCCGCCCATTCACTATTCGATTAAAATCGACCTTTATTAATTTCCCGATAAGATGGTTGGAGGCCGCGCCGATAAAATTCAAGATCAAATACCTCGCCGTGACCGGTTGCGACTATCTCCATTAATTCACGAGGGAATCTAATTGTAGGTAGCCGAGGCGAGTGAGCGCGACGTTAATAACTCTTGAGAAACGGGATTCTTTGTACGTCCTTTTTCACGGGGGAGGAAGCACGATTAGCCACCGCGGTCTAAACAGGTTGCCGACATTTACTTCCCCGCTATTGTCTCGCTCATTTCACGGCTGGCGACGCGACGACGTCCTCGAGCTGTGCCTCTCGCTGCGAAACGTACCATATATCGTACCACTTTTTATCCCCGAGCTTTGAATTTGTCCACCGTGCCGAGAGATACCTACGCGTGTCCCAGAGAAAGAGAACTGTAACCAGGTCCGCGCCAATCCCGCCGGATAATTCTCAAACTGTATTATGTATACGAAATATCAAGGCCTCGCCTTTCTACGGTTCGCCGTACGTAAGTTACACGCGTTTGAGTATGCTCGCCGTTGCACGTGAACGCCGCGCACGCATTGGAAAGAGCGCGCGTGCGTGCGACATACGATTTCTATGTATATTACGCACGCCCACTGGTACACACAGTTTGCAAGATCCTCTAGAATCTGAGTAAATTAATTTTATAAATTCAGTGAAAGCAACATTTACAGGGGAAACGTAATTCGACGAATTTTTCATGAGAATCGAGGCTCTGATAAAGAAAAGAATCGTTATTAAAATTATTCAGTTTTTATGTCCTGAATTCCGATAAATTCTATATTTTTATCAGTTTAACATTTGTATAATGAGATGGCAAAAATTATGTAAGTTGACTAACTTTCATGGAAATCGAGATTCTCAGAAATGATTAAAATCATTTATCTTTTGCTTATGCGAACGTACAGATTTTTAAATGAGAAAATTTCACTAATTTCCATGAAAATCGAGAATTGAATAAATAATAGCGGAATTTGCAAGAACGTTGAATGAATGAATACTGCTAAAGAATATAGTGAATAATCGAACAGATAAAGGCAACGTGTTTGCCAAAGCGTTTATCAATTTACATACACGACTACGAGAGTGTTTTTAATTAAATTCAATATTTATCGTTGGTGGCCAAGAAATTGTAAAGTTCAGCAAACAGAAAAATTGTAAAGTTCAGCAAACTAATATCAGTCAAGAAAGTAGACTCCGCTTACTAGGAATTTATCTGTTTAAAGAATGCCTTCGGGACTTCGGTTGATTGCGCATGGTTTCTCGCATTACCGTTTATGGGCGCGCATTGTCCCGCCGTTAAAAAATTATATTTTCATGAAATTCGTTCTATCTCGTAAATATAAACTGTCCATAAAGATCAAACACAGATCTTATTTCAATTAAAAAAGCTCATTTTGGAATAGGAATCGATTTAATAATTATCTAAGTGATAATCGTGTAGATATTATCGAACAAAGATGCGAGGACGTTGCTTGGCGAAAGATAAACCGATTGCAAAATACATTAAGCGATGATACGATAAGGAATATATACAGTTTATCGATTTCGCGGTTACGAGATAATGACCAGCTGAACATCGTGACGTCGAATGAAATTCGAGGAAAAAATTGATTGCTTCTCCTTACTTCAGCCATCGTTTTCTTCGCGTGAACCAAGGAACTGGAAGAACGATATTGCTCTAGTATTTAAAAACTAATAGACTTCCTATCGATAATATTTTCCGAGAAATATTTATTACACTTTTTAAAAGTCTGTTTTCTGATCTGTGAATCGAGAGGAAGAAATTCTTCGGTCATTTCAAAGTTCAATCATTTTTAACTATAAATTACGTCCGTTTAAGTCTTCGTTAAGTCGACAACTCAGTTTCAATTGAACCTCGAACATAAAACAAATGACGACACGTAAATAGATAATTATCAGTATTCAAACATCGTTTGTAACATCTGAACAGAAACACGGAAAACATGAGTAGTTCTTAGAATTTCAGATACGCGAATAAATGAATACAACGAGCAATTAACATTTCGAGGAATGTTTATCTAATACGATCCTCCGATTCGCAAACAGCTGAGGCAGTTCTCTATTCACGTGTTACAAGAGTAATACGGCGAGAAGAGATTATCGACGTCTTTAGCAAGGACGTGCCGGGTCCCTTGATGAAAGGATCGATCCCGGCGGTGAGCAGCGCAAGGATTTCGGTCGCGACCTCACTTCGTTTTTTCATCAGCTTTCTTTCGCTCCGTGGCGTTGCCTATTTCAAAACCCGTTGCGCGAAAAAATCGTCTGCGATTACCCAACCCGATCCCGCGCGGCCTTTCACGAGCCGCAGCGCAGTACACGCGATGCCACGTGCTAGTGGATGATCAATCCAGTTGGAGGTTCTTCCCTGGCTTTCAATCGCGTTACACATTACTGCATTAAGTCGATTAATTTTATCGTTAATAAAAAA
>NW_017138996.1:107548-109726 GCF_001652005.2 Ceratina calcarata | reverse complement strand
GGACGTAATTGTTCGGATCCTCGCCTTTATTAAATCATAATTAAATATAATATACAGGATGAGCGAATAAGAATATCAATTTTTAATTTGATAAAGATAAAAAAGTGCATTCTTGCATTTTAACTAATCGCGATTTGTTATTCTAAATGACAAATTTTATTGATCCGCTGTCAAGCGGGGTTAAATGATTCATAATTTATCAATTCGTCAGTCGTATGGACCGGGCTTAACTTCTCGAAATGTTCATAAATACTACGTTTACCGGCGCGTAGTAGCTCGATATCACTGTCCCCTTATCTCTCGGCGATGTCAGATTATGCCAGGCTCTGTCCACGCTTGAACGAACACGATTACATAACGGAGCACAGAGAGAAGTAACAAGAAGAGAGAACGCGCCGCTTTCCTGAGTCCACTTTTACGCGCGACATACCGCGAGGATGATTGGAGCTTCGATGAAAGGAACACGCGGAATTTCTGCATGGTATTTCACCGTCGAAAGCCTCCAGGCATAACGGGCACTGTTTCCATTTCCAACTGGACGGTTAAAAGGTCTCGAGCAGATCATACCAATGTGATTTCCCTGTTTTTCTCTCCAAAGGATAATTTAACACGAGTCGCTTTCTCATAAATTAAAACATGAATTATCTGAAGAACCTTAAAAAGCGATCTTACATAGCAACCTTTTCGGAAGTCCTGTATTTATACGTGCAATAAATAGTTAGTTATATTTTATTGACTGCGGGAATGCGAGATTTCCAAGGTGAATATCTGCACTTGAAAAGCTGTCGCTATATTAAAATTCTGCACTTGGAAAACTGCTACTATAATAAAATTCTGATCACTTAATCGGTCAGCGTAGCGTATAAATTTTTATTTGTCCGGCGAACGTCGATCAGATTGTGGTTGACCTTTGTTTCATTGGTCATGATTAAAACCAGGCTTTAATTGAACAACGATAAGCTGACCGATAAGAACTTTATTATGAACTCCCACTGGATTGTACCTGTTCGATTACACGAGCTAGATTCTCATCGGTTTCGATCCATCTTCTTTCTAATTTTAATAACAAACATATTCGTTTTATCCACGCGGTTCTTCTATTCCTATCTACTTCATTCAAACCAATTTCCATTTTGCACGCGTGTCTGCGAGACAAAGACATGAAAAAATACCATCTGAGGAACGTGACTTCTATTGGACAGAAAATGATGGGAATAATGAATGGTAAATTTGTTTTTTTTTTTTTCACACCGAGTTGCACAAAGTCGATGCAGCAGGTGTATTCGGTATCGCCGAAGAGGCGGATTCAACGATGATGAATGGATCAGGAGGCACGAACTTGTATCGAGAATTTTACGCGAAATTGTATAGACAATCTTCATTTGTTACAGAGGGAATGATTTATGACACGCGCTAATAACTATTCATTCGCAAACCTGAACTTCCTGATTCGTTTCTGTATCCTTTCGAAAACATTATACACTGTTATTTACTCGATGGGTATCTAATCTTGAAAAGCCATCGACAGCAAATTAAATTTATCACTGAGCCACGGGTTTTTATGTAGAAACATTTGTTCAAATTCAGACTTTCGATTTTAAATTCTCGCATACCATTATTTTACATTTTTTACAGACACGACCTTTTTATAAAAGCATAAAATCTGTATGTCAATCATACAACTTTTTTTTTTAGATAGAAGGAAGTCATCGGTGAACCGAGTTTAATTTTTCTTTTGTACTAAATGACTGTGTTTTAGATGACACGAGGCGTAGCTTGTAGCGCGGGAGGTGTGCAAATTAATAGATTCGAAAGTTTAATTTATTTAGGTAGAGAATAGTGTCAGCAGGAGAAGCAGTACACCCACGACTCTATGCTAATTGCGAATCTAAATCTTTGATGAGTCCACCAGGCCTGGCAAGGCGAGCTGACATTATGGAACGCGTGAATCGTTGGCAAGACCTTGATCCACAAATAGCTACGTGCCGACAATAA
Source organism: Ceratina calcarata (assembly GCF_001652005.2). NCBI lineage: Eukaryota > Metazoa > Arthropoda > Insecta > Hymenoptera > Apidae > Ceratina > Ceratina calcarata. Next base: position 107,731 of record NW_017138996.1, on the reverse strand, counting down.
TACAGCACGAAAATCAAAGACCTCCGTTAGCCATTCTTACGTAATATCAAACCATATTCAACTATAAGTCAAAGATAAGATGCTCCTAAACAACGTCATAGATTATTAAAATCCATAAATAAGTTAAAGTTTTCATACGAACTAACAGAAACATAATTGATTAAAAAATCATACATAGAATGT
>NW_017138996.1:85849-104399 GCF_001652005.2 Ceratina calcarata | reverse complement strand
TGATTGAAAAATCATGTACAGAATGTTAATACGAAACATAGTTTGAAATTATTCACTGATAATTGATTTAATTTTAAAACCTGACAAAAATACAGCATGAATTTAATTATCTCCACATAATAAATTCGTACTGTATATTTTAATCAAACCAGTGAAGTAATAAGTTATTGTTTGTCTTCTTATTTAACTGACTCTATAAATACATGTAGTATATGTATTGAACGATAAAGATGTAAAGCACGTTGTGTGCATTCAATGATAAGGCAACTTCGAGATAAGATGCTCGTAAACAATTCTATAGGTTTTATGAATACGTAAAGAACTTTGTAGCAACAGAGAGATAATTGATTGAAGAGACGCGTTTAAATGGTTCTATTGATCAAACTATTAAAGAGACATTGATCCAGAAATAGGAAGAGGCTTGACGCACCGTGGGCGTTGACGTCACTTTTGAAAACTGCTTTCAAAAGACGCCGACGAACGCGTGCCGTGTAATTAGAATTTTGCAAATATTTCGCTTCTTATTACCGCGATCGATTTCCAATTCACCGACGTCACCGGACTTTTGTATTTGCATGACATTGTGACTCCCGTCTAACTACAAACAGAGCCATTCACATGATCCGTTCATGCATAATTCAACCGGTCGTCGTCAAACAGAAAATAATAAAATGAAAAGGAAGAGTGGAGAACGTTTGTCGAGGTGATGAACAGGTGCGATCAAATTGAAAATATGATACGCGCAGTGTAAAGAGGCGCAGCTGATCGTGAGAAATGAAACGGAAACCGAGCGATTCGCACCTGTGCCCTGGTAATTCCTCGTTTCTCGAACGACATTAAATGAGAAGCGATCGAAATTTAATATATACATCCATCGTTTCTTAAAACGAAATATAAATTCTGAGTCAAAGAAATTAAAATAGAATTAATAAAAAGGATAGTTTTTATAGATTCGCCTAACATAATGCATTTTCGAAAGAGAAGATGGATTCAGATTAATTTGGCTTTCAAGCACAGAATAAAATAGTTCCACGTCGTTGAGAATGAAAAATGCATGGCTTCTAACTCCCTATTTTTCGTCGGCCTTCGGCGGATCCGGTTCGCCATAGCTAAAACGCGTGCTCATTTGTTTCCTGGCTACTGATTCGCGAAAGTATACGTCGTAGTTATAGTTATCAGCTAGCACGAAAACGTTCGGGGCCTGTTGTTCAGTAGAACACATGTGCCATAAATTACCGCGAATATAATGGATTCAGAAAAACTGCGAGTATTATTTCTTAACTAATTTAGATCTATAAAAGAAATAACGTTTATTAAAAAAAGGAATTATCCGATTTATTTCAAATTCATCCGTAATCCTCGTTTGAAATTGTTGAACCAACTTAAAAATGTATTCGAGTGTATACTTAAATAATGCTAATATCTAAATCGATTATTACTTTTAAAAGGCAAAAGAGGCTAAAATGTCTGGCACGTGGTGTATTATTTGGAACGTTGCAACATTGCTTCCGTGCAACAATACTTTCCCACGCGTCACGTTACGCGAAGGTAAACCGCAGAGTAACTCTCGCGGGGAGACCTGGAATTCTTGAAAAATTCTCCCTAGATGTAATTAATATCCCAACGCTTTCACCCCGGTTTATTATTACGTTCAGCCGAACGCTCCTCAACGATGTTGAATGACTCAAACGACTGAGTAACCAAACCAACGATTATCCAATCACCTTATTAAATCGGTACGCTCCTTATACGCACATAAAGCACGTTCGACGATTTGTTTGCAACCCGTGAGAGCCTACGTCTTAAAAAAAAAAAAAGAAAACGCGTTCTGCTTCTGCTTTTTCCATTTCATACGCTTTCTTTTAAAAGGGTAATTTCGCTAGCGCATTATTTAGGTATTGCACGTTTGCTACGGATCCCGTAACGTTAGAAACGTTTTGTTTCTGTATTTAGTTTGCGAAATAACTTTTACGAGTACATCTGTGCGCAAAAAGTATCTATGCTAATATTTTAGAAGCCGAGATATTAGCAACGTTTTCAAATAATTTTTAATATTTCTACTGTTTCGAATTTCTTTAATAATGCATAAGGAAATAATTAATGGTATTAACGTGATCAGTTCATTTTATAAAAAATTTTAAATATACAAAATCCTGTTCTAGAGTCTGTTTTTTCTAGTTGGAATTTAGAGATATATTTTAAATGAAATACAATAGAAAGTTCTGATTTCTTCTAATCGTAAAAGATAAAGAATCTCATTAAAAAATTTCATCATATCTGATACCTTCAGCGTTGACCTATAATTCGATTTGGTCACTCCGAGACGCACACCTTTAAACCGTTCCTACTAGCCGACACGACTTGTGCGCCAGTTGCAGGGTGCAGACTCCTGTGGGATCAATGGGTCATTGCCCCCCGTATCTGCAGCATCAGACGTGGAAAGCGTAACTCGGTCCATCTAGCTCTGACTCATAAATAATGAAATCGTTTCTTTCCCGGTGGTATCATCGCGAAATATGAGAATCTCCCGTTTGTTCTTACGCGGCTCGATTGACTCATCGTAGCTGGCTCGCTAATTTAATTCAAAGTCGAGGCAGTGTCGCAAGTCTGACCTGCACAGGGAACGAAGACAATACCTGGATTCCCTTGACTCTGCCGAGGATGAATTTCAACCCGTTCTACACACGTTTTTTTTTTTGGTCGATTCGCAGTCAAGTCTGGAATTTGTGCAACGTTTTGCTTCGAGTTAGATAGAAGATAATGATAATTGCGAAAAATGGTTCAAACTTATCTGTCCATATATGTGCAACGTAAGTGCAAAATATGATTAAAATTTTCAAGGAGAACAAATTGTGTGTTATTAAAAATTGGCAATTAGTCACGTGTTTTATGTTTCAAAAAGCTAGATGAACTGGCACAACTAGACGAGTAGATAACACGAATTTGAATTTTAGATGGCTCGTTTCCGGCAATAAAAATGCAATGACCGATTAATGAGGTTATCGTGTTACCTGTGCGATAATTTCAAGTCCCTGTTCCGTACCATGTGAACCGGCAATTAATTATGTAACACGAAATTGTTTATGAAGGCGAGGCTAAATTGCTTTCGTTTTAGGAGTCGTTCATTTCACCGGATCAAGACGCGAACAGGAAGTGCTAATCCCTCAATTACAATCTCGGTATAAAGGGTGGTAATAAAAGTTTTACAATCTAAGTTACTACAGACTTCACTGATAGTAAATCTAACAAAATAATTAGAAAATACTAACGAAGTGTCTATGGAATCATTTGAGACTCATTAAAAGATGTAAATTTTATGCATTTATAGAAACATTATAAAAGAACTGTATATAACACCTAAGAATAAGAGATAAAAAATGAAATAGGAAGCAAAGTAAATAATTAAATTTCACTTTGCAGTCTCGTTAAATTCTGATGACTTGAACTAAGCTCATTCGTATCTCAAATATCCACTGGAATCATTATAAAAGAAATGAAGAGAACAGAATGAAATATAGAATAGTGAATGCAGATAGTCCTGGTGGCAAGTATTTCACCTACTAACACGATTAATGGGCCACGACAGAGGGTTTGTCTTCGCATGCAGCACCACTTTCATCGTCCAGAAATATCCTGACCTTAAGTAGTACGCTATTCAACGAAGAGAACGTGCTCGTGTATTTGTCCGCGAATGCTTCTATTTTCGTCAACTTGACGGCACCGTCACTACTTATTTCCACTCACTTTCGATCGCACTCGACCCATTGACGAGAGCCCCGAAACTCTCAGGAATCGATTCCCAACTTTTAATTAAACCCTTTAATTGATTTCGTACGAAGGTCACCGTTGCTGACCTCAGTACGAATTACAAGAGTTACTCTCTTCCATGGCCACCGTAATGCACAATTTAGCACTTTATAACAGCCGGCCAGAGTGACTTTAATTACGCCTACATTATAAAATTGGAATTTACCGCCCGTAAACATGAGGCACGGGCCACGATAAATGGCTCGCGTCTCAAACTTCTAAAAGGGTTATTTACGAGATTCGACGACAGAACTGACTCAAGCCGAACTTTTTCAATTATTAACTATAACGACTGTCTTGGATAAATAGCCACACAACAGGTATAAGTAAAATCACTTCCCGTCGTACGTAATTTAAGCTTCGACAGAGCTTTAATACAATTCGTAAGAGATTATAAAAATGAAGCAATGTATCGCGTTTTACTGTCTGATCGGATCTCGGATATGCAGATGAGTTATTTCAACAACGACGAAAATGACGATTAATGGCGCGAAGAAGAGGCCTCGGATACGTAGCTCGAAAATCTGTGCGGAGACGCTAATGAAACGCCAAAAGAGGAGTGACAAGGGAACGGTGGTGGATATTAATGACGAGGCTGTGACGTTGAATTATGCCAAGGAATCGTCGCTTGATAAGGCTGAACTCCATTTAAAGCGCGTTGTGAATTGGCAACGAGATTGCGCTGCACGCCGTTCGTTTACGTAGACCGAAGTGGTTCTACCTTTCGCTTAACCTTTTCTTCATTCTCGTTACTTTCACGCACGATCACCGACCCGCCGGCCACGGTGACAAAACGTTAATTCTATTTAAAGATCAGTCCGGTTATCGTACCGGAGAATGCCCGTGCGTAGGCGGATAGAAAAAAAGATCGGCCGGGAGAACAAAGTGACTGACGCAACTCGTCTATTAAACAGGATCAAGTGACAGAAGTGGATCTCTGGTAATTTTAATACAATGTTAACCGTTAGACGAAACGCAGGAGATGATCTTTTGCAGGATTACGATTCTCGGAATAATTGCATAGTTTCTCCTCTGCTTTCCAAGCAGTCCTCTCGTCCGCGCTTTTAATAAACTATTACGTTGTTCTCACACGGAGAAAGGGAATACTTCTTTTCAGCCCTAAGTCATAAACGGAATAGAGGCAGCGAGCATTAACCGGGATGCTCGTTATCGTATGCAACGCGCCAATTATATAGTAATCAGGCAAGGAATACCGAAGAGGCTTTCACTAGAAGATGTTGCCCGCTTCCGGTTAGCACAGTGACACTTTTTCTTAGTGGGACGTCCCATTTGAATTCATAATATACGAGAGCGAACGCGCAAGCCCGATTCGTTCGGTTTCCGGTATGCAACGGCGAATTTTAAGCGTGCGCGACGCCGGGACAATGAAATACGTACGATTTATAATAAGTGATAAACGATTTGCACGCGGTCGACGACAGCGGGACGTTAATTAATGGGCCTAAGACAAATTGTCGAGAGCGTGATTAATTTGAACGGCGTGTAACGCCGGATTGAACACGCTTGTTTACCGCTTGTTAGGCATTTCGATATTTTCATCCTGAGAATACCCACTCGGATCGAGAGCTGATAAAAATGTCCGAACAATTTTCTAACATTTTAATCGATACCGAGAACGAAATATTTCGTGCAGTAGCAACTCGACTGCGTCATTAAATCAGAATAAACGCACCCTTTCTCTTTCCATGGGCTGTAGCGTGAAACTGTAAAAAACAATTTTTATCGCGCTCCATCGAGCGAATGATTGAATGGTTAAAAAAGAAAAGAATTTGGTGAGAATTCTCGGCCGATGACGAATCATCAGAATAAACTGTATTCCCGGGTCTGACTGAGCCGCGTCGAAATAAGAACGTCATTTCGAATCAGGCCGATTTCATAACGTCATCGGGAGTTAATTAATTCAACGGCTGAGAAGTCACATCGGCCGGAATATTCGCAAACAGTATTATTAAAAGCCGATAAGTGCGCGATGGTTAAGTAATCATTCGTGCCAACGGCTGTTCCCTCTGAACAAACACATACATACAGTGCGCACGTTTCCCGGCAAGATCATTCCAACGCAACCGCGGGAAATTGTAAACTTTTTTTCACGTGTATTTAAATTTTAAATATGAACGATAAATAAACAGTTTTATTCATATTATGTACGCTCTTATAATCGGAAATTCGTATTTATCTCGACGTATCTTAAGATAAATTGTAAAACGGAGCAAACTGATGAGAACGGAGATCGCAGATAGGCCCGAGCGTGCATTTTATTCCTAATCCATAGTAAATAATGGTTTGAAGAAAATAACTCATGTACTAGATTAGATACCGAGGCACGATTTTTTAGAGGAAAGGTTATCTTCCGTGTGTGTGTTACGTACAGATAAACAACCGTGACACGATACTTTCGCGCTGCCACTGTTATTTCTCTATTACTCGACGTCCGGACGTACCGTTCCGCATTTGCAAAAACACTTGACCTCACAACTTGTTTTGATTTATATGGTTCGAACGGTTCGACAATAGCTTCAACCTGGATAATATGTAGACTCAATCCACATCAATTTCATATATTTTCAACATAGGAATGTAATTTTAGCATTATGAGGTTCACTGAATGATTTAATAACCAGATATGGTTATCGATGAAGAGATAATATTTAATATTAATTCGAAACAATATTACCGCTCACGACACGGATTATTAAACATAATTATCGATTAACATATGAAATAATGACCTGAAAACGACTGTGTGTTCGGACATTTCATTATTATTCACTGTCTATCGGGAAACGTATTTGTAACGTCATAAACAACTGATACCACACAGCGTAAAAACATGTAACTCGTACGATAAGTTCCTTTTTACGGTTCTGCTGTAAGTCGCCCGATGTCACGGACATATCGCGATCCCATTAAAATTCACTGCCGGACACGTAATAATTATTGTAGCAGCGTTTTATCGTCGCTGCGAGAGGTCTTGTACGCTTGTACGATATCAATAGGGAACAATGTCGCGTCCCACAGGATCCGCATCTTATCTCAGGCGTGTCCGGCCAATCGATACCCGGTGCCGTTCATCCGGAAGCGATCCGTCGATACTACATAAAATTCTGACTGCATTTAAAGTAGAATAAGACTGTCTGACGTCAGAATTTAAAACAATACTCGCTTTTAATATTATTGTATTCTGTAAGAACAATGAAAACACGTTAGCTAATTAGGTGGAAATTTACAGGATTATTTATTCATGAAAACACGCAACGAGCCGTGCGAAAAAAAGAAAAACGTGTCGGAAGGCAACTTTCGTTGCAGAGGTAAATTAATACATTCCACGGAACAGCGATTGGCCAACACCCTTGATCGCAGACCCGAACACTCGTTATGTTAATTTAATAAGTGTCGTTTGATACCCACCGTGATACGAGTGGAACAAATATGGTTTGTCGAACATGTACCTATCCAGCATTGACATCGATCGGGTTACAACGAGTATCGAAAATCGCTGCCGGATATTGGCCAGAGAATCAAATTCACAAAGTGACGTCAGGTGATCGAAATTATGTCGCGATTCGTGTTACGGATCAGTAATGATATCGGCCGATGCGGTCGATCGAACCACTGTCCCAAGACTTCCGCTTTAACCCTTGAACGATCACGCTTGCTCGCTTTCGTTGCGAGTCATAATGTACATCGGACGTGCAAAGATCTAAACTTGAAAGAACAGATCTTTGCTGACGACGGAGGTCAAGCAAAAAGAATCTAGAAAAATCGGGGTTAGACACTTGGTCGGGGCAACGATTACGAACCTACCGTTAAGTCACCCTCCCTCGGGTCATCGACACCCTCCACATGAGCGCAGACTCGCATGAAATCGCATGCGAGGTTCGCACGTTGTATCAAATCAACGATATTACAAATGTATGAGCCAAAGAAACGGCCAACGTCGTAAAGTTACGTAAGCTTACCTGCATCAGAGGCAGAACCTGGCCGGGAGTGACGGTTTTGTTCTTCGTCTCCGTCCTGAACGTCGAGATGTCCTTTGTCAGATTCTCCGTGTGAATCTCCTTTCCCATCGGTTTCGGTGATCGTTCCTCGTCGTAGCGATTTACCTCCTCCATGATTGAATTCGAAACTGATACTACTGCGTCAGTTGGCGGAATATCGATACGCGGCTTTGCGAGTTGACGATCGATCGATTCACTCGCGAACGAACGATTCGCGGTTGACGATTCCTCGACACTCTCTGAGTGCAAATATTTAACCGTGAAGTACGTCGAAACTCGCGTATCACGTGGTCAGACGGGCGGAAAGATCAGGCCGGACGGCCGAGAAACGTGCTCGGGAAACGTGGACACGACTTGAACGTGGGGTTACGGGCGCACGCGAACGTTCACGGTAGCTGAGGAGTGTTGACGACAACTGTATGGGGGAAGTCGGCGTCAATTATGAAAAGTACGAGACAACCGGCGAAATTCGACACTGCGAGGATCTCGTGGCACTCCGTCCCGGCGTGATATCGCCCCACCCGACTTCAACTCGAGAACGCCGCGTAACTATCCCCACTCGCGTCGCCCGAAATCGCCCGAAAGCGACGTCGTTTCAATGGAAACAGCGCCACCGGCGACGCGGAAAATCCAAACCACACGGCCTTTAACTTTTCCGACAGGTATTGCTTATCACCCACCAAGACTGTCAATTTTTAGCCACGTATGAAACATAGATACAGGTACGTCGACTGAAACTACTCATAATAAACGGCGAACGGACGCGTATACAAGTATTAGTACCAACCGTAACTACTTCAATAATCCTTTTTTTAGTTATTCGGTCTAAGAACTTATTTCCCAGAGAAATATTTTTCATGAAATTCGTACTGGTTTAACCTAATTCAGGTTGGTTGCATATAAAACTGGCATCACTTTGCGAGATTTCGGTTATCTACAATTGTTTCTTATCTGCGTCTGGAAGAATCACGCCACGCTTTCAAGAGAATATAATATAAATTGATATTTGAGATAACCGTAACAAGATTAATCAAAATATTAACGATATTCTACATTTTGAATTGTATCGCATACAGAGATTAAAACATGATTATTTGTATATTATGAGTTGGCACACAGCGTCAGATCCTTTGTAGGGATGTTACACGTGTCGAGGCCAACGCATTCGATGCGTTGGACTTCGACACTCAGATACGTCATCTGATTAAAGTAATGAAATCGATAATTAGTACTTTATAACTATGGTTATCGTATGGTTAACGTCTTTTATCTTGTTAGATGCCGAGGCTGATGATCATGGAGCTGCGTGGCACGTGTATCTCGATAAGGGTGGCGCGGGGTGGAGAAGAAAAGACGAGAGCTTTTTGGTGAGCACAGTATTTACTCAAGGATTTCCATAGAAGACCTTGTCAATTTTTATAACAAACATGAATCAAAGGTATAATTACGGGTATAACTCGATAAATTAATGAGCGAGAAATAATTGCAAATGTGATACGTTGTGGTATATGTATAATGTATCCGAGGATCAATCGATAACCACGGAGTAAATTAATTGCCCGTTTCCTTGGGTTGAGGCTCGGGATAATTATAGAAAATTAATTGACCGAGCATGATCCTATCGAATTTAATCGTCGTGTTTCAAATTGATCATTATAACGCTTTGAGGAAATTCGGCCCACTTAATCGGAACGTCGATATCGAACTTGTTAACGACGTTAAAATAATTTATCACCGACGACAAAGGGTGCGAGTCCATAATTCTTGATTAACCCGCATCTTTACATACGATAAAGAATCATTATTCGCCTGTTTTGTAATGAATTGCGATAAACGAACGAGAATTAACGATATTTTTCGTCGTGTTGTCTGCTTCTCGTGTACTTGTCCACGAAATTTTGACAGCGCAGTTGCTGCAGAGAATGTGATTGGCATTTTCAAGTACACGTATCTCCTTGGATTCGTTTGAAAGTATCGTTCGCAAACCAGTAAAAAGCCTGTTCAAATGTTGATTAATATCGTCCATCAATGGCTTATCGATGAAGAGAAGATCGAGTAATTTTCCTCGCGGCGGAAAAGAAACCTGACATTTCGCGGCGATATTCAAATTTTCATGTCCAATCAATTCCTCTCTGTCAATTAATCATCCAGAGAAGAGAGATTCTCAAGGACCTAATCATCGATCTTGACTGGAAAATATTTTTTCCTAGGTTTACGAGCTTATCATATATTATCATATTAATAAAGTGCACTCCAGCTCGTACGCGCTTCTCCACCGAAAGCGGTACACGCGGCTTTGCACGCGTCAGTTGAAGTAGACACGTTAAATGCCACTACACCTTCGCCACATTGCGTTTCGATGTTAGTAATAAACTTTGCCCGGGTTTACGTCTGGAAATTACATCCCGTTTTGTGTATCGTGAATATTCAGCGAATGTGGCTTGGCTGGAAGCGATATGAGACCGTTTCCCTTTCAACCACAACATGTAAATCATTTGTCCAAACTAAATACACATGGCCAGGTGTGGTTAAATAAAATACTGAACGCGAAATACGTACGTAGGAAATTATTCGTTTCGCGAAAAGAATTGTTCGTCCTCGTTTAAAATATTAGTTTTGTACCTCGTAGCCTCGCATGGCAAACATAATTATTATATATATACATATATATCGATAAGATAAAAACGCAGCTGTAACTTTTGAAAGTGTCATAAATGTGTCAACGTGATGGAAATTTTTACTGGCGTCGAGCCTGTACACCAGTGGGGGTTAAACAATATTGACCCGAGCGCTGCATCGTAAATCATAATAAATTCGTGCAACGAACAGCGAGCGCGACTTTAATATCGACGAGCACCGCGAATCCATTAATTAATTAAATCGAGCTGGTCGCGCGTGAATCGCCGGCTGCGATCACCGCGAATGGTGCACAATTCTAGGATCTAGGAGATCGTGCGAAGGTGGTAGTTGCCCAACGGTGGTAACAATGTAAACGAGTAGCAATCCTGATAAGCATAATTGCGATCTGTTTGCTGGAGCATATCGGTCGCGGGCAATTTCGGTCGACGAGATATCCCCGCGGATTCATAGGATCAGCCAGATGAACGCGATCGGCGATCCGTCAGGTATCAACGCACGCGAGCGGATCGGCACCATATGTTAGCGCGCGTTGCTCTATTCCCGCAAAAATCGACTAATAAAAAGGCAACTCGTCGACCTTCGATATAGTCTCTATGCCTTCGTGGCGACTGGCTATCTCTCGGTCTCGCTTCTTGTCTTCGACGCCGCGGCATTCCCTCCTGCTTCGACACGTCGCACCTGTCTCACTCCGTCTCTCCCTCGCCGCCCGTCGTCGCTCTCTCTCTCTACCCTTTCTGTTTCCACAGGCCTGTGTGCTTCGACGGTGTGCACCGTTGCCAACTTTCACGTATCATAATACACAGTGAAAGAATGTGGTTTCCCTTTCAAATTACAAAATACGGTGCGAGCGCGCGCCGCGAACCCGTACACTTCCTTCGGCTGGTCGCTATTTTCTTTGGAGCCGCGATTTCGTCCGGGATCGGCTTAGCCCCGATTCAAGACGCCTCCGCGTTCACTTAATCAAAATATTGCAACCGCTGCGATTTCATTCCTGATCTCGTATCTCCGACTTGGGCCGCGTGAACGTGTCACCAAACCGCATTGCATAATTCATTCTAGGCATAAATTACGCGCGTTAATTAACGCGATTATCGTCGACAAAAGAAATGAGTAAAGAAGATGTTTGTTTTCCATACAAAGGATGCATCGAGGTTGAATTAATAACAATAATCACATAATATAATACTCGAAACGTAATGCATGTTTTATTTTTATTTATTGATATCCCCGATGCATTATTAATTTCTGAGGAAAGTTCGTTTTCCCAGCCTTGGTCTTTCTTCTCCCTCGATTGAGGTCGTAAAATCGCGTTCTATCGACGAGCCCGGTCTCGCCTTCTTCAAGGATACGACCGGTACAACACTTGAGACACAGGAGCCTTGATTAAGATATTACGTTGCCACGCATGGTCCACGCACGATCGGACGCTCGATTTTACAGCTAAAGAGAGACTTGACCCAGATATTCTGTAAAAACCAGTAGGCACGTCCGTTCTAATTGCGAATATATCGATTCGACGGAACACCACCGCGTTGGCACCGACGTCGCCGCTGCCACCGCCGCTGCTGGCGGCGGTCGCGATTTGTATGTATCATCTTTCGACGAAGGGGAATCGCGCCTCTCCAACAGGAAAGTATTTATGCGAGCGGACAAGGCGAATTGGGTCAGGGACACGCACGGTGCGAACGCAGTCGTCGGCCACGTGAACAATAAAAGCTGCACCCGGGGCTCCTTTCAACCTTCCCGCTATGGAAACCGAGACTCCTAAACTAGAATCCGATGCGACCGCGTCCAGACGCCGTGATCTCACGTCTCGTTTACCCGCAAGAGCGAACCCGTCTTCGCTTCGCAGTTCGTTGGCTCAGTGCACTTGGAAAATGAAATAGGGACCTTAGTCTACATCTTTTTAGAACGAACAAACAGTTTTGAAGGGATATTAAAACGTAGAAACATTCTGATGTAGTCAGATAGAAATAATATATAGAATTCAGAAAAGATTTAACATAATGAAAAATAATATAACTTTATTGATTTCTACTGTATTTTGATATTAAATTAACTCTCGCGAGCATTTCTTTTTTATGTTATTAATAATTGATAATTTAGATTCTATCATAGGCCATCTATCAAAAATTGGGACAAACTTCTCGGACAACCCAATATATTACAATTATTATATAAATTTATGACTGGCATGGATTCTACTTGTAAAGCCAAAAATCGATATGTACACAGCTGGCAGAACAGTGTAACGACGGCAACAGGTCTCCGGTATATTCTATCGCGTCTTAAGTGGAGTAAATGCAATATCTCTGTTGTTCTCGCGACGTAAGTAGAATAAGCCCAGCTGTTGAACGCTCGGCAGTTAAGTAGAATATCCTTTGTTGGCTGTTCGGCGCGCGGTGTAGTTTAAGTAGAGAGAATCCCAGCTGATCGGTGGTCGTGGTCGTACGGTTCAGTAGTTTAAGTAGAATATCCCTGGCAGTTCAGTACTTCAAGACGTGCCTGACAGCAGCGAAGCATCGCCACTTGTCTGGTAGATAGAACGGTTCGAAGACGTGTGGAAAGGGACTATCCCAGCCGGTGATCCTCTGTATCGGTGCTTCCAGATGGAGGAAACACTCTTCCTAATGATTGCAAATTCGCGAAATTATTTAGTAAATTACTTCAACGTTTCATTCAATTCTCACATCTTGTAAACAATTCCCAGACAGTTGTACGAATCTGTTAATTTAATAATCGACAGCCGAGGCATGTAATTCGGCATAAATCTCGCGAAACAGAGCTAAAATGTCGACGCAGGCGTTTCAATTAATTATGGTGATTACGCGCGGCCGAGCTCGCGCCTCGACATCGTCACGTCGGGCGGCAAACGCGGCCGATATCGTATCATTAAGGGGAATGTTTGAATTACAAACGAGAGAGCTATCCATTTGCCAATTTGGCGTTAGGGCCGGGGTTTTGTAAGGCGGCCGATGGTTTGTACATCTGAGCTACGCTGGAGCGTATCGAACCGTCACGAAGTACGGCCGCGTGTGACGTAACCGAAAACAGGCGTAATGATATCCTGCCACATTCCATAGATGCATTCGACTAACGCATTTTGGGCACCGCGCAACGTATAAACAATTTCGTAACCGGAATCCGCTTAATATCCCGTTTAATTACCAGCCGCGATCGTCCACCGAGTTAATTTATCGCCAGGTACACTTTATTACATCTCGCCTCGATATTTATTAGAAATAAAAACTTCCTCGAATGCGTTAAATCATACCAATCGAGGTTTTTCAGTCAAATTTTTTTCAATTCCTCGGCTAGATGGAATGCGGCAACCGTTATTACTAGTTGTGTCATTTTCGGGGAAACATTTACCTGGATAGTCGAAACGATCTCTGCTCCGAAACCACTCGTCAGCGGTGCTTCGTGGGCGACTACCACACGGCCAGTCTTCTTCGCCGACTGTAACATCGTTCACATATTTCATTAGCAACAAAGTCCATTAACTGATTGACACTGTTTTGCGAATGATTAGTGGAAATATAATCAGAATAGTTCGTTTAGGGGCCGCGTAAAATACCCACGACCCGAGGCTAATCTCATTACATACTCAACACGTTTTCATTGGATTCATGAAATTATGAAATTGATACGCAACCGATGGACAAGAATCGGAAATTCGGGTAATTCGTTTCACAGTGCGACCAGTTCGATTCGTGAATGATTTATGCACCGTCTCAGATCGGCGAGTATAATAATAAATTATACGTAGCTAAAGCGATGCACTAATATAGCAGCTTTTGTTAAACCGAAAGGCTATCCATGTTAGAGACCAGCGTCACCTGGTCGCTGTAATTAAGACACGTGGGCGAACGCGTGTGCGTCCCGCGTTGTAAATCATTAGCAACGGTAACTCGATAATGTTTCGCGACCGTAGAAACGTAGATACAGGTTTCTTTGACATTTCGGACGTTCCACTTGATTTTCTTAGCTGCCGACCACCCGTTACATTCTCCTCTCCTTTTAAAGGAGAATTGCCTATGGACATGGACAATCGAAACTCTCATTACTCGATTTTTATGGAGAGTAAAATATTCGTGGCATCCGTTAGGAAAATGAACTTTAAATAGACATTTACTATATAATTTAAAAATCATAACAAGCAATTACTTTCGATATTTTCTATACTTTTATGCATCACATGTTTCTTTTCATTAAATTTTCTTATGCATATATGAAAATCTTAGTTGGTTGTGCGATAGATATTCGGTTATATTGTCAAGATTGTTAATTCGTGAACGTATCGAAATTACGGGAAACTGGTTTCGAATTACGCTCACCACCTCGGTTACGTGCGCGCTCGCGCAAGCGGCCCGGTGCATACCGTACAATCGGCATATCATTAAACGGCTAAAGATCGATTAACATAAATCAGCGCTATATTAGCATCCGCGGTGTATCGTAATTCGGACGAGTGAATGTTGTCTCCGTTCGAGTACTCGAATCGGCATGCGACGCGACATTTAGATACAAACCAAATAAATAAGCGTACGCGTAAGTCCATACAGCCTCCGGATGAAATCGAATGGTTTATTACTTGTTAGTAAGAGAATCTGAAAGATTAATTCAAACATTGACTGATTTTGGGTACAACAAAATTGTCTCACAGAATTCATAAAGCTTCACGATAAAATCGAGTAGTTCATTATTTATTAGTAAAAAATAAAACTCGTTTTATCTGAAAGATTTTTCATCGGCTTATCCGGATAACAACTGCAGGTACAAAAAGATTGTCTCACAGTATTTCTTTATTACGAAGATAAGGCGAGTCCCAAACAGTCCCAGTCTATTCCATGAGCGAAACTGCTATCCGCGGGCGAGTCGTACGATTAAAATACCTCGTACCTCGCCCCCACCCCCGTCGCTCTCTCCCTCTTTCTCGTATCTCCGCGAAGGACACGAACCCACGTAATAGCCGTGCAAACGTAACGCTTTTGAACGTAACGCATGCAAATGATCCGGTTGCATTAACAACGACGAAAGGAGAGAAGAAAAAGAAAAGGCAAACGGAGCGAATTATAATGACGAGATTACCTTGCAAACGAGTTCCGCGTCCCAAGGCAGGATAGAAACGAGGTCTATCACCTCGCAGGACGCGCCGAGCTCCTCCTGGACGAGATCAGCCACCTCCAACAGTACGTGCACCTGAGTTCCCCAGCCTACGAGCGTTGCCGCGTCACCTACGTTCACAAATCTTCAGATCACCGATTACATTCTCGTGAAACACTATAATACGTCGATGGATATCATCGCGAATGAATATACAGGATGGATCAACAAGAAATGCCACTTAAAACAATGTAATATTTATGATCGGACGGACAGGTCTCTTAAATATGAATTGCGATTTCACAATTCATGCAAGAATGAATTAATTGAATAAGCTCGGTTGTAAACGTAATAAAGAGACTCGTAAAAAATAACGGTAAGAGCTGCGAGAACGTGCAAGACACGTGAGGGTGTTATAAAAGAGGCCCTTCCCCTCGAAGCTATGACTCGGGCCTGAGGCTTGATCGTTTTTTCAAACGTATCGTTTTTCCAAGGCGGTTCGACGTGCGTTTGCGACAGTCCTGTCCGGTTTCACCGTCTTGCGAACTCCAATCTATCTGTTCCTTCTATTCAATCTACATTTCGATTTTGCTTACGTAATTTTTAATGAAACTGAAGAATGTCTTTTATCTCTTTATTAGATGAATCAATCCCAGCATCTGAATATCTCGAACGATGGCACTGGAGCTAGCTCCATCCTATTGGATAATGATATTTATCCGTATTAGTAACTAAAGTAACTCCTGAACTCGTTTCGCTTGACACGTCTTACGGTTTACTTGTGTGCGTAAACGTATCCCGTTTCAGGACCGGTCATAGCGTACGTCGGATAATGAAAGGACGATCGGTAAATATCATATTCTCGGCCAATAGGGTGAGTTTTTCCGGCGTTATTGCAGGTCCCGAGATCTATTCAATGATCCTGATTAATGTTGTTAGGCACGGTGCGATAGGTATTGTCAGCGATCGAATGACTTAATCGTATGGGTTTATTGATTGGTGCTTGCGAAAGGCGTTGTCATGAACTGCGCGAGATTCGGAGCGTATTGTGCTCGTATGATTGGAATCAAACTTTGGTTAAGCTGGCGGTGACTAATGCTCTTAAGGGGTAGACTCCGATAGCAGCGCGATAAAGAAAAATGTCAATGTTATCCAATAAACTGGATGAGAATAAGGATTTAGTCGTGTTATTCTTAATAAATAATTAACACGACAGTGTTAAATTAACATCCAAAACGTAGTAACTACGATTTTTGTTTCACTTCGTGTCTCATTGAATTAGAATGAATCTTAAACTGAACGTAAAGACAAATCTTATCTGGATTCTTTAAGAAATGAAGGTGTAGAATCGAATTTAAATCTAGTTATCAATGAAACAGCAAAAAATGTTGGAAAAGTCACTCGACTATTGTAGCTTCATTAAACTAAACATTACGTATTTAAATTTATTTTGTAAGCTTCAGGTAATAACGTGATGAAATATGCGAAGTTGTTAACTAATAAACAGTTTATAACAATTGTAATTTGTACCCGATGAATAGTGAAATTTGTCACGGAGTAAAGGGTATATTCGCAATTTAGAAGCGTGTAACGAATTTTATCCGACCGATCAGTCGTTGCGAATTCGCTCGGCGCCGTCGACGACAAACTCCGTGAAAGTTTCGCGATCGGCCGCGATATCGGTCGGAGATCGTTAACCGCGCGAAAGGACGACGATTCGCGCGCGGAGGATGCTCGGACGCGCTCCATAGACGACATTGTTACGCAGTCACGAAGTGAAACTTAACCGAGACGAGAGCGAGAGGCCCGCGAGTCTTCCTGTAAGTACGCCTACCTTCCCTCACAACCTCAGCCTTGCCGATCTCTATCGTATAATGGGCCGTCGGCACCTCGTCGATCGCGGTGCGGTACAGTATTTTTGGCTCGAACACGATGCACGGATCCGGTTCCTCTACGCAGCTCAACAGAAGACCTTTCGCCTGCCTCGCTCCCCGGGGCACGACAACCTGCAAGTTAAATTCGCTCGTAATCGACGATTACGTATTGAAATTCGATGTACTCTGTCCCGTTCAAAAGTCTCGACTAATGGACACGCGAAACTATTGCTTCTCGGTGACGCAACGCGTCTTTCGGTCATTTCGATTTGCAGAACGCGCGGAGGGGACGCGTGACTTCAGTTAAGTTTATACATGCCGTGTTAACGGTTAAATGAAACTTCTAAGAATAGTTTTCAAACAATTTACTTTCAACATTACCGCTTTCTTTTTTACTGCTTCATTAATATTGAACGTGCTATCAGATTTCAGCGCGACGGTGACAGTAAATACTTTCCAAACATTTTATACATGCACGTACGTTAATTATGGCATTCAATGAAATTCGAAGGACTGAAGTGAAGGAATTGGCCATGCGACGGGGTCATCCGGTGCGGACCTTGGACGCGTCGATCAAAAATATCCATTATCGCGAATGAGACGTAGATCCAAAGACAAAGCGTTCTTTTTATTGAAAATAATTACAAGCGTACCGAATGCCATTTGTACCTGTGCCAAGCGTATCTCTCAGAATATCATCTCGTACCATTAAAAAGAAAATTGAACTCCATTCTTAAGGCTACGTTCCCTCGCAATGATAAACTGCCCCGCGTGAGAAATAATGTCCTGTCAAATGTTATTATGATCCCTTCTCATTTTCGATGACCCAGAAATAGCGCGATGAAAGGCAGACACATTGGTCACAGTGGTACGAGATAATTAACGTTTTCAGTGGAATTAAATGTTTGATAAGAAATATTGTTAATAAATACAGCGCGGATTTTTATATAAACATATTTAAAGAAAATGAACTCTAGGTCGAGTTTTCTTTCCGGAAATAGTAATTATCCGGTGCTGAACAATTATTAGATACAAAAAAGATTCCACGCAATTCCTAACTCCACTTGTTAAGGAATAATTGGCGATGGACGAAATAATTAATTG
>NW_017138996.1:58874-85416 GCF_001652005.2 Ceratina calcarata | reverse complement strand
TCGCTAGCTTCAATAGTTTACGAGTAATTTGCGAAAAACTGTTTTTTAGTTTTTTGTCAATAACTCGTAAACTATTAATGCTAGCGAATAACTTTTATATGGAAATTGTAGATCTCGTCGTCCTCTACAAGAAAGGTTCTATGCAATTTTCTTGTAGGTCCATCGGTTTAGGAGTTATTGGCGAAAAACGAAATTTTTTGCCAAAAGTTCGCTGTTTCGAGGGTGGGATAGTCGGATTTTATCAGTACCCATAAAATGCCATTTAATCGTACTTAACTCGTTAAATATTGAAGTTAGAAGAAAAATTCATAGAATCTTTCTTGTAGAGGACGTCAGACTACAATTTTCATATAAAATTTTTTTCGCTAGTCAGCTACATGTTATTGACTGTTTTGAGCCCCATTGGGCCCCGTTCGCTGTCCCAACGATTACATGGGCGCTGCCATTCTTTAATAGTATCTTCTCACTGACCGTACCAACCCTTTACGTAGGATTGACAGTTTTGAAAAAAATGAGTGACGTAACTCCGCGATCATCCAGTTTCAGAAAATGTCGAAGCGATTGCTATTCATGTAACCGAGAGATGTACAACATCGATGCGTCGGTGTTCGTGGAAAACTTTCCTCATGCATACATCGAGTGCAAGTGTCGTACAATATTCATGGAATCTCTTCCAGAAAGTTAAGAGTCAACGGCTATAGACTCGAGGCGTGTAAAGGTATCCTTGAGCATAGAAATTCGCTCGTCGCTACTTGAACAATTTTCCAATTTTCATTTACAATTAAAGTTTGATCGTTGCCGAACGATATAGTACACGTGGAGAAATATATTATGGAACGCTTGCTGGTAAATTAAGAGGAAAGTAATTCAATGAAATAAGGAGTAGTTACGAAATGTTGAGAGGTGAAATAGTTTCTCTTTGAATTTCATTGGAGGGATCAATAGTTTCATTGAACAGTAGGTACTCGTATAGACATCTATTAGAATTCGAGAGAAACACGCGTTACCGACGATCGTAAAGTAACACGGTAAATCTATTAATTAGAAGCATTAATAAATTTAATTTACTCAATAAATAAATCTAATATTATTAAATCAATTTCAATACATTGAATGATAAAATTTAATTGAAAAATTAATTCGGAACTTTTAAACTTGTTCCGACCATCACGTGACATTTGTAACCAATCAGTGTCGTCCTCCGTTTGAACGTACGGACTATAGCTGGCAGACATCGTATCACGTTGTGTATTGTTGAGTTCTCGTGCAACTTTCTTTCATTTTAAAATGTTTTCTAAATAGTGCAAGTGTCAGAATGTGTCTCGGAGGTCTGCCCATTGTGCCAGGAAGCAATGGATACATCAGTCCAGTTGAATTATCGACAATAAGGTTAGATTTTGAGTAATTCTTTGTGCTACTATGTTCGCGCGTTCATACTTGTGGCTCAAGTTTAGACTCCCAAAATCTTTATTATTTTCACATATAATGACTCTCAGAGTCTTGTAATACGTCGCTTTTATAATAAGTATAACATAAATGTAAAGATCAAAGTAATCTGATTCTAACTATAAAGTTTGATGATAATGTTCCCATTAGAATTTGGTTGGAAAAGTGCAGCCATGTTTCTTTTAAGTGTTAAGTGCACGTGTGCAGATCTGATTTTAAGAATTCAAACAAAGATAATGAAAACTACAGTAAGTCTTCTAATTATTATTATGGATTATGATTATACATAAAATGATAGAAAGAGTAGCCAATGAATAGAAATTGGATTATTTACTGTGTATGCATATTGTTCTCACTCACTTTTAAACCTGGTGTATGGGCAAAGTAAGCTTCTGGGCTTTGTGAATGGTAAAGCCCACCGTGTCCAACGGCACCACAGGGTGCTCGAAGTGTTAGTTTACCGCAATTGTATTCTCCTCCGCTTCGATATCTGACTTTAGCCGCTTCGTTCACCAGCTACAGATAAGAAAGCATGAAATCTCAGAATACTCGTTTTTTATAAAACAAAATATTTATTCTACGATACGAATTCTAATTTTATTCTTATTTTAATCTAGGAGACTGTGAATAAATTACTCGCTAGTTTTCTGTGCAGATCATTGAGTAATGATAATACCTGATCGAAAGCAGGAAATATGTAATCTGCGAATTGTATCTCTGCTATAGCTGTTACACCAGCTGTAGCTAAACCGATTCCAAAGCCTGCGATTCCCTGCTCGCAAAGTGGCGTGTTAAATACTCGATCTTGGCCGAATTCTTTCTGTAAACCCAGCGTGCAACGAAACACTCCTCCAAATGCGACATCCTCACCGAATATTACTAAGCATGGAAGGAAATTGTTATTAAACCTGTTCGAAAATATCTGACAAACATTCACTAAATTTATATCAAGTAATTAATGAAATTACCTGCATCAGAGTCTCTTGTCATTGCAATTCGAAGTCCATTGTTAATTGCTTGGAACATGTTCATCTTTTCAGTCTCACCTTGAAAATATTCATTCACTTATTTGTAGTCTTGTTGGTATTAAAGAAAGAATTGTATGCACTTACCGGGAACATTGTTGTTCTTATCGGCATAGTACGTAAATTGTATACACCTGACATGACTGCGTAACACAGATTTGTCCGCGGGATTTAAAATCGCGGAAACACGAGCGTTCAGCAATCGCGTAGACAATTTACTGACTCTCATCGCGGAGAACTGTTCGGGACAGCGTGTAACGGCGACGATAATGAGCAAGCTTTAATCTTTTTTATCGCAATTTACATACATTATCGTATTTAAAACTTCAACGAGCCCCCATGTTCGATCCAAAGTCGATTTCGTAAGCAGCCTCGCTTCCGAATTGTGTCGGTGGAAGTATTTAGTATGCGAGCGTAAACGCCTTAGTTCGGTTTAGTTCTCCCTACTATGATTCATTCCCCTATGTTATCGAATTACATTTTTACTGATCTACGTGCATCGTAGGGAGTCTAGCCTTGTACAGAAGGAAATATGGCAATTATAATTCATAGACTGTGTTTCATTCTTTATATATATATTGAACATTTTTCAACGAGTTAATATTTTAGGGAGAAGGGAATATATTGGGAATTAAAAATTGGAATAGGTTGATATTCTTTATCTTTATTTTTGTTCTGGCAGAGGAATGATAGGATTAGAGGAACGTTGTAAGTCGTTATCTTGTTTGCGGCAAACGTTGTTTTGATGATGCTCTGATTTGTCGTAATAATCTTGCGTAATTCCGTCGACGCGTTGCATCTTTAATTACGATAGGAAATTTCGTAGAAAGTTTTTAATTCTTGCATAAGTCATTGAAATTTATTAATGTAAAATAGAGAATTGTGAATTATCTGCGGGGCATATCGTCTGTAGGTACGACGATTCTCGCTACGTGATTGTCGTGTTCTCTGCTAGATATCAGGCTAGCACTCAAAACAGAGTTGCTATGACAACCAAGTAGCGTCCCTCGCATACGTGAAACAAACTGATTAGAGATAGCAGGGTTATATTAGTGTTGATTGATAAATTGTTGTGAAAAATGGGCCGCACCGATTGGGACCGCATTTTTTCGGCGGACCCCTCGTCGTTGACTGACGACGATATGGAGGCTCTTTATCCAGCCATAATTAGTTGCGACGTTGACGAAATCAGTGACACCCATAACCTGCGTACACTGATGAAACTCTCCCAAGAAATACTTCAATACAAAGACAATCAAGTAAAAAATAACCATTTCATATTTCTGCTTTTAATCATTTCTCACAAAACATCTCTACTGTCACGTTTATCAAACTTTTACTCAATAAAAGACAAGTGGACTCTCTCCTATTTTTTCCTTCTTCTGATCAGCCTAATTAATATGATAGTTGTTGATCTCTTCTCTTAACAGGTAGAGTCGTTATTGTTAGAATGCGGTGAATTAAAACAGACCATTTCTTCTTTGAAACCTGAACCTGCTAAACGCAGAAAGAAAGGTAAATCGTGTGTGCGTTACTTGAAAGAGAAAACACATTCTATAGTATTCTCATAATGTTACATAGTTAATACAGAAACTATTTTAACTTGCATGCTAGAAGGGGATGATTCAAGACGCGAAAGTACTGATTTGTCCAAAGTAAGATTTCAATTAATAATAATTTAGCAAAGATATTTTCACATCACCTCAGAAATGTGATCTCCTTTTTTAAGCATGTAGAAATGTCAGAGAGCACAGAGTATGACGATGCTCTGCAGGGGAAGAATAAAAAAATAAAGATCCTTGTGACAGAATTAGAGGTGGGTTTCAAAATTTAGACAGACCGGAGCACTTTTACAATTTTTAATTCACGTTATTTCGACTCTTTAGAGCCTCGAGAATGACAATTTAATTTTAAAAGAACGATTAACGACGTTGACTCGAGAAATGGAAGACGCGACGGTAAAAATGAACGAAATGGCAGAGGAACTCAGTTCCGCTCGAGTTAAGTCCGTGGAATATAAAGGTTGTTACACTGAAAATTAATTCCGATTGAATTGTGACCGCGAATAATTTGTCATGCCGGTGGGTCGTGTTTTTCCAGAAAGTATATCCGAATTGGAACGCGAGAATTCCGCGCTAGTCGCGCAAGTCGAGGAAATCACGGCTCAGCAAATAGACAGAGACAGAGCGATAGACGAATTCGGTTCTGCAATCGACTCTAGAATTAATGAGTGGAAGGTATCTATAGTTAGCTAGCCATCGAGCTCTCTTTAACCAGTTTTGAATTCGTTAGGCGATATTGGATGAAAAAGATAACGAAATATTAAGACTGAAGGAAAATTTATCTCAATCCGTGCTGCATTCGGTTACTTCAGTTAAGGAACAAAGTAAATCCGAGATCATTCGCTTGAACGAAGAAATAGATTGTCGCGACAAAATTATAAACGAACTGAAGACGAAATTGTCCGAAGCTACCGTCGAGATCAACGAGAGCGCTAGCCTAATCGAGAAATTAAAAGCTGACGCAAAGAAGTATGTAACATGATCGTTAAATAGAAAGATTCGCGATGTAAATTAGTTTCATTGATGTTTCCTTCAGGGTGGGAAAGGTCGATAAGAAAAAAGAGCACAAGGACTTGTTGAAAAAGTTGCAGGACGCGAGCGAACAGATATCTAAATTGCAAACTCAGTTGAACGACGCTGAGGAAGACGCTCAAGCAAGGAGTAGTAAAGTCAGTTCGTTAAATGTGTTTTCTTTAACAATCGCGCTACAGTTTGTTGAATCGTTCCACTTTATTTAGTTATGCGAGGTGCTAGCGACTTTAAAGAAGTACGAGGACGAGAACGAAAGCCTGGCCGAGGCGTTGCACGAAATAAAACAGCTGAAAGACGATTTGAAAAGTAAAACCGAACACATCAGGGAACTGATCGACGTCGTGAACAAATTAGAGATGTTAAACTCGTATCAGGAAATGGAAATTATAACTCTTAGGTGAATAAGCATTCTCTTGGTGTCCGGCTGTTCGAGGAATTATTTCAAACGTGTGTAACGTCGCATAGGGAAAAATTAGGCATTCCGGAGGACGAGTCAGTGTCGATCGAGCGCGCGTTAGCTAAACGGAAAGAGCAGGAGAAGAAGCTGCAGGAGTTATTGCAACAAAACAAAGTGCTCGTCGAGGAGAATATTGAATTAAAATCGGACGTAAGATCGAAACGTTTCAGTTAGCTGTGTTCATGCAAAAATTCTCGTTCGACCACTTTCGTTTTCTAGATGAGGGTTTTGAAATATAAATTGAGTAAAACGTCCAAAGAACTTGATATCTCGGACAGCAGCATAGACGGTGCTAGCGATTTCTTCCATTCGACCAAATTAACGGAATCCGTGTTCAAATGGCATTCGAAAGTAAATATTTCGGAGGTACAGGAAAATATGCAGCTGATCATAGACGAGAACGAGGCCCTCAGAAGAGGGATGCACGAGATTCTGGACAGTATTCGTAGCCAAGACGGTGAATTTTCGATCATTTTAATGGTACTTTAACGATGCACCGTTTGTTTCCTTTTTTCACTACACCAATCTCTTTCTCTGAACTTACCTCTTTAATCCCACACATGAGCTATCAGGCACATGTATATTAATCACGTTTTAATCCTCCTGTAAAGGATTTTTCATCTTGCGTTGTTGCATGTGGAATTTTGGGCGGGTAATATTGATCGTTTGATACCTCAGGTAAAAGCGTAGTGGAAATACAATCTAGCACGTTAGAGAGGTTGTTAGAGGCGTTAGACGTGAGGCATTTAGCGGGCTGGTACCACCCTGTAATGAGATTGCAGGAGCATTTGAACGTTGTTCAAGGTAGCAACGCCGAATTGAGGGGTCAGCTTAAACAACTGAGGTATAACGGTTGAATAAAAATCTGGGAGACATACGTCTTCATCTTTGTTTAACGTCGCCTGCGAATATAAATAATTGTAGGAAGGAATTACAAAAGAAAGATAAAATACTGCACGCGTTAGCATTGAACAAACACGGTGACCTCGACAAAGTTTACACGGAGGAGTCCGACAGCGAGAAATTGAGCATGTATCTGTCCGAAATGAAAAATCTGCAAGAGGCGTACAAAAACGAGGCTGACGAATGGGAGAAGCAGAAGAACTCGTTGATAGAACGGAACGATGAGCTTAGCAACGAAATTGAGAAGTTGAAACTTCGACTGGAGGTTTATGAGCAGAGCGCGAGGATACTGGAGGAGGGCGAGGATGAAATTCGGAAAGCTTTTGTCGCCAAGACTAAGGAGTTCGTGGAAGCATCTGGCGAAGCTCTAATTGCAAATAGGAAAAATGTTGCGCTTCAGAAATTACTAGCCAAAGAAACTGCGAGGGCGTATCACGACCAAAAAGAGGCAATCAAGAATGAGAGTTATTTGAGAAAAGCGCTAGCCGATTCCAGCAAGCACAGCAACGTCCTTGAACGTGAGGTCTCAATATTACAAAGCAACCTGTTCAATTCCGTCAGCTCCAGTATTTATAACGAACTGAAGGAGAAGCACGAGGAGTTGAGCATACGATTCCGCGGTCTGTTAGAGAATAATCTGATATCTGGGAATGAGAACGAAATAGAAAGCTTGAAGAAAGAGTTGGAACTGGCGAGACGAGTGAAAGATCAGCTCGTGGAGCATTTACAGAAAGAGACTCGATTCGAAGACGACGGAGATGTAATGGGAAGATTAAAGGACGCTCAAGCGAGGGAACTTTTGGAGAAACAGCGAGCCGATCACGTGACTAGTTTGCATGAGATCTTGCAGGTGCAGCTGTCGAAATGCGAGGAGAGTCTCAAGGAAATCACTGCGGCGAAATCCGAGTTACAAGAAGAATTGATTATTCTACACAAGAGGCTTTCGAAAGACGTGCACTTCGAAAAATCGCCACAACTGCGTGATAACAAGTCGGAACAACTGAACGATAAGAACGCGATGCTTCAAACAGAAGTCGAGAATTTGAAAAAACAATTAGAAATCACTCAGGAGGAGGCTCAACGACATTATTCGTTGAACTCGTTGAAAACGTTGGAATTGGACGATTTGAGGCATCAGATATTAAATCTACAAGCAGTCAGCGAGGATAAAGCTACCATTTCAAGGCTAGACTTTGAGCTGGCTAGTAAAAATTTATCAGAAATGGAATTGAACGCACAGAAGCTGAGATTAGAGAATGAGGTCTCCTGTTTACAGGAGGAACTCGACAAGTCGAGAACAGCTTGCGAAGGATTGCGTACTTACGTCCAAGATTGCCGGAGACAATGTGAAAATCGTTGCAGGTGAAACTAATTTTTCGATAGGAATTCTTTCATAAATAGAAAAATAATTTATAAAATAGGTCTTTTTTGTAACAAAACTCGTTTTCATTTTGTCGAGACTTTTAATTTCGGTTCGTTTTCAGAATGTACGTAGATATAATAAGATTCTTTCAAAATCTGTATTCGGGTTCTACTTCGATTAGCGCTTTAGACAGAATAGTCTCGTTGTCGGTTAAATTGAAGAACGAGCGTCAGAACATCGATAGCGAAATGAAAAAAGCTAAAGAGTACTATGAAAGCACTAAACAGCAACAGGAATTGCTAAATAATCGTCTGCAGATCGTCGAAAGCTTAAAAGATATCCTGGAGCAACAGATAGGAAGTAGCAGCGTCGAAGACATCGTGCAACGTTTCTCGGAATATTCGCAGTATACTTTAAATGTACGTGTTCATAAGGAACCCTTATTAAACCCTAAATCGTACTTTTATCTGAATACTCATCCTCCAACTTAATCAGGATTTCAAGTACAAACGGAAGATAACGCAACTCGAGTACGAGTTGCAAATCGCTAATAACAAATTCATGGAATACGAGTCGGCTATAAATGAGATGGAACACGATATGATACAAATACAGAAGGCCTGGAGTAAAGGCGACCACCAGCAGCGAAGAATCGACACACGCAGCGCAGCGACGAGCCCCCCATTATTAGAAAACAAGCATGCACCTGTTCAAGCAACGATAGAAGTGAAATCAAAAGAAGTACAGACTGATCCGTACACTTGTTGTTTGGAAAAGAAAGAAACGAGCGAGGTGGAAGTTCAAACGATCTCTCCAAGGGAACCTGAAGATCTAAATAAGAAAACGAAGCAAAAGGACATGGCAGTAAAAGAAGAAGATACAGTTTACTCAAAGAAAGAGGTAGAGAATATAGGAAAGGCAGAAAGGGACGTGGATGAGAAGAGCGCCCGAGAAGTGTCACTGCTCCGGGATCAATTGAACGAAGCCATGAAACTCGCTTCTGAACGATCCTCGACGTTAATTAAATACGAGATGCAAATGGCAGAGAACCAGGCGAGAGTGGATTCCTTGAACAGGACTATAAAAAGCAAGGATTCAGAATTGACAGAGAAAGAGAAATTGCTCGAGGAGTACAAGCTCTCGTCGCAAGGTACCGACTGCGCTGATAAGCTTGCGTTGAAGTCGTCGATAAACAGTTTGCAGAAATTGCTAAATCAAAAGGAAGAAACCATAGCTCGGTATCAGAATTTATTGAAGGAAGACAGGGACGAGCATAGTAAAGCTGCAGCTCGTCTGCAGGAGGAGATAAGAAGCCTGCATGCTCGCGTTCAGTCTATGCAGAGGGAGACTCAAAGAACCGAGCAGAAACGCGATAACAAGAAAGAGGACAGATTGATCGTTAAATTGCAAGAAACCAGTTCAAGGGTCGAAGATGTAAGGAATAGCGCGATGCAAGTGGAGGAGGTTGCCAGGTTGGAGGAGAAAGTGTCCACTTTGGAGGCAGATTTGAATATTACGAAAGAATTGAGCGATCGGTGGCATCGATTAGCCGAGGAGCGACTCAATCACATGGATCGCATGAGGGAGCGGTAGGTTGCTGATTACAGAAGACGATTTAGCTGAACGGGGAAGAATCTCTTCTGCAGATTATTAAATCCGAAATGTGTTTTATCAGATTGGAGGAACAACATAAAAGTGAATTGGAAAGTTATCGTGGCGAATGCGCGAAATGGCAAACCGAGGCGGAAATGTTGCGCACACAGTTGTCTGAAAATCGAATGCTGGTTACGAAAGGGAATATGTCGTTGATGAAAGAGTTACAGGAGAAGGATGACAAGATTCATCAGCTCACTTTGGCTTATCAGCAGCTACAGGTATCGGTCGTGAGCATCGTCTAACCATCTTTGTAGGCACGGTTTAAACGCGAATCTTTCATTGTTTTGGGGCGAAGAACGAGGTTGAGTTAATTCAGTCCACAAATCGATCGCGAAACGCGATAACTCAAGGCGAAACCGAAATTACGAGTCGTGATCATACGCAGCGTGTAGATAGTGTCAGGAAGCAACTGCAATCGTTATTGGAAAAAGAGAAGATGTATAAGAATGAGATAACTGAGTTGAAGCAACAAATTAGTCGCAGGTATTTTAGTAGGAAAATATTAAACCCAACCGGAATACCACCATTTTTTTAATGGTTTTTGTTACAATTAATCTTGATTTGTATAAAAACATGAAATATATCCTAAAAATTTCTCTTCCCCTTTTATTACTCTATCTATTCGCGATAGATACACGGCTGTAAAGTCGCAAGAGAAAAGAGCATCGCAACGCGAGACTCAGCTCGAACGTAAAGTAAAGTCTCTCGAGGAGGAGTTAGAAAAAGCTCGAGCACAATTGGACAGAGAGTATTTAGCACACGAAGCCAAAAGGCTTAAGGTACATAAACGCGTTTCAAGTGACCAGCCAGAAATTCTTTAGTGATAATTAGTAAATTGCACAGACAGCGGAAGAACTCGCGTTGTGGGAGAAGCAAAAGAAGTGGCAACAGATGGCTGAAAGATTCAAGGAGAAGCTGAAAGAGAAGACGGATGAGTACACGAAACTGCAAGCCAGCCACGAAAAACTTCGCTCCGTCGTTTCGTGCATGGAAAGAGAGAAATGGTATTTGAAGAGCAAATTAAAGTTGGAGAACACAATGGCTGGGAGCTTGTCAGCCAGACCTGTACAGCAGAACGTGATGGAGGAGCTTCAGAAAGAGTGTCAGATTCTGCGCGAACGGATCAAAGAGTTGTCTGATCGTTTAGAGAACGAGGACAATGAGAAGCTTTTGCTTAAGGTCGAGGAGCAAAAGAGGCGTATCGCTGCTTTAGAAATCGTTTCTCAGGTCCGCTTTTTGATCTGCCTAGCTGCCTGACTCGTTTAATCGTTTCCTACGTTTACCGTCTATTTGTAGGGTAACAGCTACGTTGTTAGTCAACTGGAGAAATTAGAAATGACCAAAGATATTCTAGAGAAAATGAATTTAGCGCTGGAAGCCGAGAACTTCGAGCTACGACTCGAATTAGAAAAAGCGAATGGTGACGCACCTAGGTTGCGAGAGAAGGTGGAACATTTAGAAAAGTATGTTTCTTTTCATCTGTTGCGTGTTTAGTTTTTTTTGTAAGAGATGAAATATGAGTGATATTCAATCGCTGTTTGTCGTTTATTATGTTACGTACAGATATATAAAAATATTAAAAGAAGAAAAGTCGTCAGATTGCTCTCCGATGTCATCGGATAAAGAGTCGCGCGAAAACGGTTCAAAAAAGACTACCATGGAAATGGAGAAAACAATTTTCACTTTGAAAAGAATTATCGAGAAGCTACAGGTGGAGAATAAACGTCTTAAGCTTGACTCAAAAAAGAGCTTCGCGCGTCAGGCACGTTATAATTAAATTCTTCAATTTGATAGATGTTCAACTATTATTCACTAACAGTACCTCATCAATTTTACGCGTAGGGTGTACTGTCAGGTAGAGAAAATGATAGCGCGTTACAAAGACAGTACGAGGACGCTCAGAAGCGAATCGTGGCGTTAGAAACCGATTTGCAATTAGCTGAGCAACGGGTAACCGCGTTAGAAAAGGTTCAAAAGGAGGACGATAACGCGGAGATAAAGGTTTTGAGGGAGCAATTGAGCCACAAGTCCGAACTCCTGGACAAAGTGAAACATTTATTATCGAGAGCAGCCATAAACGAGAAAAGTCTTCGACAACGTGTAAATATATTTTTTAAGGGTATATAATTATGCGATTGAATAGTACATAATACGACGATGCTTAAATAATTTTCAGGTACAACAACTAGAGTCCAAGCAGACATTGTCTACGATACCAGAATGCCACGTGACGCCTCCCAGCCTGGAGTAGACATCGCCTGGTGAGTACAGTAATTGTTATAATGATACGCTTCATTCAATGTGGTAAAACAATTTGGTATCCTTCGCTTTCGGTTTTTTATATGCCTGAAGCTTGTTTAAATATTTTAATATCTTATTTGAATATCGTTCGTACTATTATGAATTATTCTTCATATTACTTATGACTATTCTGAACATCGATAATGACTTACAACTAAACGGACTACATGCGTAATACTCATAAGTACGAGATCAAATCGTTCCATTAGTCACAAATTATAAATATATCCCTGAGACCAAAGATCGGTTATTAAAGGAAAAAATACATGAAAAATACGTCATACTCGGCTACGTTTGTACATAAATTACGCGAGCGATCTATCATCGAGTTTTTCTTCGTCAGTTTGTTTTGGCACGTGTCTCGTATACTCGGCGCGAATAAATATTAAATAGCGAGGAACTCTGTCGATTCGGATCTAATAGTCGTTTTCGAGGGCCTGGAGGAACGGTTGAATGGAACCCTCATCCTCGCAGTCCGGGATGAGCTTTCCTTTGTATTTGACGCAGGAGTCGGCGCACTTCTGGCCTAGGAAATAGGGCCCGAACATTTTTTTGCACTGGGCACAATTTCTGATACACACCCCTGAAAATTTAATTAGGGACAAATTCAATATCGATATTATTAAAAAATCGGTGATTCAAATATTTATAAATCGAAGTTAAGTGAAATGAACTTACCAACGGCTCGATCAAAGGGAGCGCTTCCTGCGACGAGCATTACAACCATAACATAGGCCACGAAGAGCACCAACAAAATACGGGTTGACTTATTCATGGCTGAAACGAGTATGAAAACACATTAATTTATTCCATATTATCATATTATTGTCATATTACATCCACGATTCTTAAATATAAAAATTCTACTATTGATTCTCTACCTCAACATAACAAGTTTCACTTGGATCATTACATTATTAATTACGATGCAAGAGAATAAAGAAACAAACAGGATCTCGTTAAAAGAAAGATAGCAATACTGGATATCGTACAATTCATCAGTTCTTTTACTCCTGCGCGGGGGATTAATAATCAAGAAAATGGAAAAAAGAATTGGAATCCAATAGAACGGCAGTCCTGGTGAAGGTGGAACTAACAGGATGCAGGCATGGAAATACCCTAACTAGCCTCTGGCGTCAGGATGCAATAGTTCAAAGCCTCTATACCGTATCCACTTTCCTATTAATTACCGGTCTCGATAACGAAGATTGGAAAGGAGACGGTGAACGACGTTCATGAACTTTCGGGTTACCTTGGAGTCAACAATTCACAAACAATATTTCTCATCGACGCGTATTTTACCAAGACTCATTGATGTTCAGTGCACAACTATTAACGAAACAATGGAGTTAATGAAAGAATCCAGATAACTGGCCAAAGCACATCTCCTACGATCGTTAAATATGAGGGATCGCGAGTGTTTCCAATAAACTCGAATCATCTTTCCCGTTTCGCGCGCTGACGTTTCGTCGCCCTCGGGCGATCCGCTACGTCGGTGGTCATCTTTTTTTTTCCCGGCTTGTTTTTTCTTCCTTTCGTTATTCATACTGTCATTTATAACCGGAATCTCGCGCTTCCGCGTTCGCCTTAACGGTCGCATTGTGAACGCGTAAATATAATAAATATTGATGGTAGGTGTCTCGTTTATCTGACCACGCGTCGGCGCCGTCCCTTTCTCCCGTCTCTCTCAAGGAAGCACGCGAAGATTCAAGACCAAGGATCGTGGAAACGCGGATCAATTGACTGCGGATGTGTCTCGGGTTCGGTGAACACCGATTGGACCGGGATCGGCTGGTCGGGTAGAGGACGGCCACGTGACCGGCACGAAAAGCGTTTTCTCTCTATGTATCGTACACGTATTTACCTGGTTGCTGTCGCTTGGATCGAGCCGAGGCTGCTGGAAATGATAAAACCAGACGAATGACACTGAGCACTGTACGATGACGGCCTTATATATCCGTTGAGGCCAGATTCATCCCTCGGTCGAGGGAAACCCCGCTGCCTATCTTACCTTAATTCGATTTCTTCGATTTCCTGCACTCTCTCAGAATTCCGCTCAGGAATAGCGCGGAAATTTCGATCGACCGATAGACAGACAGCTACTAGATTGGTTAAAGAGGACCTATCTCGTCTCTCTTAGAATCCAGACACGTGCAATAGTCACAGATAAAAACTGTATACAAGTACCAAAAGTTTCTGTCAACTTCCGTTTTATTATAACATTCATCGTACAACAACTAATGAGTATCCAGAGTTCAATTTATAGAACAGTTCTTAAGATTAATATAACGTTTTCGTTTATGTCTGTCGAATCGCTATTTCCTCCTTTCTTGCGCCTCCATGTCAACTCTTCTGCTTGGGGATTTATATTCTAAGGACCAGAGGTTTCTATAATCCGCGGGCATGTCTCCGGCTCCGATCCTTCGTGTGTCCTCGTCCAGACGCGAAACGCGGCTTTTCTTGTTCAAGACCGCGGACAATGGTTTGTACACGTCGCCTTTGCTCTCGGCGTTCTTCCTCCTCCGATCTCGTTGCACATCGTCCTTTAAATTTCTAATAACGTCGTCCGTGAAATATCGCGATCGAAATTCGTTTTCAAACGAGCCACCGCCCTTTCTTTTGGACACGAATCTCAGGAAATCCTCGTCACTGTCCTCCTCCTCGTCTTCTTCATTTTCTGGATGTAATTTATCTACCGCGAACACGTCGGTGAAATCGGTGGATCGATGATATTTTGGTAGATCATCGAAAGTATCCTGCGCCTTCGCTCGTTCTCTGAACGCATTATCACTTTCGGGCTCGTTAAAGCCGGCTGAAACTCGTTTCCCGTTCTTTCCGTACTTGGTCCGCGTCTCCTTTTCGAGCGGCTTCAACTTTTTCATTATCGGATCGTCCTTAAGAAATTCGTCTAGATCGAACGGCTTCCTGTACTCGTTTATGTCGAATATTATGGGTCCCGACTGGATTTTAGAATCTCCCTGCCCGTCTGTCTCCTCGGAATCTTCCTCACTTCCTACCTGCGAATTCTCTGTCGACTCGTCAAGGTCGGAATTATTTAATTTGCTCGACATTTCGCTATTTTCAAGTTCGCCGTGTATGGAAGGTTTAGACTCCTTGACGTTCGATTTAGAGTTTATATTCGATTTATTTCGCGATCTTTCGTTGTCCGAGGATTTGAATTCTTTCGAATCTGTTGGATCGACGAATTCGACGTCACCTTGCGTTTTCTTTTTGCTTGCCTCGCGATCACGCTCGTCCAAACTCTCCTCTCTAATGTCAGAATAATCCGGTACTTCGACGTATGGGATTTTGTTCGGATCATAATCTGAAATATCCGAGGACGTCGTGTTCTCGACATTTTTCTGATGATCCTGTATATTAATGTAACTTTCATTCCTACGCTGCTGAACCGAGCTCTGCGCTTTATCCTTGCTTTCATCACGATTTGCCGAACCTTTCCGGATATTTCCACTCGAATTTCGAGTATCATCGCAGTTGGGAAAAACAGGTTTGTAATTATGTTTGCTGGATTTTTTCGAATTAACAGGATTGTTTGTAGTAAAATTCAGGTTCGTGCTTTCGGCGCGGAGCGTCGCGTTTAATTGGCTTAGCTGTTCCTCGTAAGTGAGTTTCGGATGACGATAGAATTTCCGTTCCCCGAAGAGTGCGTAATTCGATTTTTTGTCCACAGACCGCTTCTCACGTTTCCGGTGATTATTTAATGCGCGAAGGATCGAATCCTGGTTCAGGTCTTTCCTATCAACTTTTTTATACAATTTTTTGTGTATATTTGTTCTTTTATTAATCGTTGGTACCGCGTCGTCCTTTCTCTGTTCCTTTTTATTTTTCGTGAGAACGAATTCGGGGCTCCGGGAGTTCGCAGCAGCGTTCTGAAAATTTCGAGCCACGGTTACCCTAACTCTCGACTCCTTTAAGATAGCATCGACGCGAAGCTGAGGTACACGTGCGGCATTAAGGGAAACGTTTCGCGCCGCGAGATTCATAGGCAATTTTCAGTGAACATTGTGGCTTCGATTCGGCGCGGAAGAAACGTACCGCGTGTCTATGCAGCCGCCGCTTTTAACTACCTTGTAAATCATTCCCCCGGACGCGGTAGTAAATTCAACGTGCTCGCGGCGTAACTCGCGGTGAAATATTTACCGCGGCATCGAGACAACGCCGAACCCGCGGAGGCAACGCGCCGTTTTTCTTCCCGTCCGTTCGAATCACTCGATCATCGTGAAATAAAATGAGACAGGAGAATTCACAAGACTGACGAAGGTTCCATAAATGGCACTCTCGTTAATGTGACTTTATTCGTTTACGAATACTTATATATACAAAATACAAATTACAAACTGAGATACTGCGTGGGCGTACAGTGGCTCAGACGATGCTGTCCTTTTCTGTCCTGTCACGTGCAGTCTCCGATCGTCGAGCACGCTCCCTGAGCCATCGTGCACGCGTGTATGTACATGATAATGAAATGATACAATAATACTCGAAGCGAACTAATATATTAAATGTTGTTTCACATCGTGTGCGTCTTGT
This sequence comes from Ceratina calcarata, assembly GCF_001652005.2. Lineage (NCBI taxonomy): Eukaryota > Metazoa > Arthropoda > Insecta > Hymenoptera > Apidae > Ceratina > Ceratina calcarata. The sequence continues at coordinate 69,120 of NW_017138996.1, read as the reverse complement.
GTAGAGAATAAAATTAAGAGATAATATAATAAATGGGTAAGGGGTGTGCGGTACGCCTACAACGACGATAGAAAAAATTGCAATAATCACGTGAGGGAAGTCACGCGGATATAAATTACTACGTGTGATGTATGTAACCGAGTTCCTTAAAAGGGTCGATGCTTTATTAAAAATAATGTTTCACCTCAGAGACAAAATTATTGTAACGTCCATGTACAGAATTGCTGATCATCTGTGTGTTTCTGTGATACTTGGGGAAAAAGAGTGAAGATGTATTTTGTTTCTGACGATTCGTTAGGTTGATTTGAGTACAATTGATAAGTGTTAGGAATCCCTCGTGCATCTCCGTCCGTATTACTTTCTGAACTCCAGAAACGAAGCGATGCCGTTAATGCTCTCAAAGAAGAGCCGCAGAACCTGCTGCCTGTTGTACTGGTTCCGCGCCTTTCCCGGTCTCGGCGGCCGCCTCGGTACATCAAGCAAGTGCTCCTCCACCAATCGCTATAGTACAATAGGTTTACATTTGTAGGTGCTCGTGCATCGTACAATCCTTTCGTATTGCAGGATCTTCATTGCGTTCACAAACACGGTTTCTTTCGACTAAGGGAAAATTGTCTATTGTGGCTACTTGGATTTGTTTAAAAAAATGTACATGTCGCGATCGAGGGGAGGACTAGACGATGAACATTGCTAGAAACTACCCAGTTCGTGTAATTTTATAGAGAGAACTTTCGCCTAAGTGGTATTATATACATGATGCATTAACTATGAAGAATAAATTAATAGCTTGAAGTAGAGAAAGCAGCGATAAACGAGTTTGAATTTTGTATCCTAAAAGAAAAATGACTACCCATCACTATAATAAGATTTAGAGTATTCGACAGGTATGCGGACTTAACTTGGCGTAGTCTACTTTTCTATTATTAGGTAACTGAAACGCTGAGCAAGGGGCTTGCTCGGTTCAGGTCGTCTCTGACCCGTACGATTCGTGTCACGGCTAAATGCTCTGTCCAAAGCGATTATTAAAAAGCGTGGAGGTGTTGGTGGTGGTGGTGGTCGTCGTCGTACGTGGAAACGCGTTACACAATTTCTACGTCTTGAGATCTCCCGCGCTGCGATATAATTATTGGCAAGTACACGCGAAGTTCTATGATCGTATCTGTTATTAAAGACATCCTCCAAGTTCTCGGACACGATACGTTAACGAGACTTCGATTAAATCTGAACGTCACTTCTTCTTCTTAAAATTAACTTCATACATATTTATGTATGTACGTACGTATAAAAAAGGAATACGCAAGAGGCCGTAATTTATAGTTGCGTTCGAACGTATAAATTACGATTCTAGCTTGAATAAATTAAACGTCTCTACTGTAGGGTATTCGTCTAATTAATTAAGGCCGCTAGCGGTGTCTATTCGGATGCTAGGACTGTTATTACGTACACGTCTGCCTTCGTGTCCCTAAGCTGATCCGTAATGCAACGTGCAGACGCCTCTACGGTTCGCTGTGTACGTATTTATGTGTATTCTACGGTATACCGTGAATGTGTCTCAGTTAAACGGGGGTAGGGGGTTGGCTAAGAGGATCGTGCTTCTTGGCTCGTGTCTGTTCTCGTTCGCTACGTGGTGGTGTTCGTCTACAGGCGGTAGGTCTCTATAACTTTTGTGTCTAGAAAACAGCCTCTTTACTTTCCGTATGATTGGTACTGGTCCTCTAGATTACTCACGTATTGCGCGTGATTCACGGGTGGGAATTCCGCCCATTTGGTCAGATCCATGCTTGGCAATATGCCGCTTCTGCAGGGCACTCGTGGGTTTCTGAGAGGCGAATAATCAATCATGTTATTTCGAAAGTTATATAATATGAAATTGCAAGAATATTGAGAAATTAATAATTATCTCTTACATCTCGTGATCCGGCAATACCATCGGGTATATCTGTATCGTGTCGATCAGGTCTGTGTTGTCACAAATTACTCTGGCGAGCTTCACTTTTCGTATCTCATTCAATTGATCTAAACATAAAAGATCACTTCGTTATTTCACATTCTATCAGAGGAGTTGACGACTTCTGTGTTCGACAGCCGATCGAATGGCTTCTCACCGAGAGTGAAGGACGACGGTTGGTTCGGCAGTTCGTACCAAAATCGGTCACCACGACGCGAATAACTGAACTGCGTTGCGATCACACAGGCGAACGTTGGCCCGAGCATGCTACCCGGAAGCGGTCTCTCGGACACGCCGCCGGACCACAGATCCACGTCCGCTGGGTGTCTGCAAAATCATTCATTATTTCCGGGAATTCAAACGCGATTTCTCGAAACGACCATGTCACGCGTTTTGCAAATGATTCATAGCCCGGTCTAAAATTAGCGTTTTCAATTATTCATGAGGTCGTGTCACCTGTTTCATTAAAATATCTGAACAGATCGTTGAGACGTTCTCTTATTTATGTATACGTCGAGTTGGAATTTTTGTTGTCTATATTACTTCGTTAGTTCATTCAGGGCGTTGTGAATACTCACTCGAAGATTGAACTGTAGCGTCTGATAGTCTCGTTTGGCATGGATCCAAACAGTTCGTCGAATGTGTCCGCCCAGGGTAGTCCGCAGAATTTTCTGTATATTAAATTGAGTTATTGATAAGCTCGAGCTATCTTCACTCTGTATTACTTCAAACTATGTAAATTTTTCAAAAGAACCAACCTGAATTCCATGTAACTTGGAATACCAAATTCGCGACCTCGTTGCATGTTAAACGAGACCAGATCCAAACCAAATTTGGCTCCAGCCTTCTTGAATAAATGATTCGTCACCTGGAAAAAGAAACATCAATAAATTATATTTATTTTATGTATTATAAAAATTGTATTAGGAAAAGATGGTACCTCTTGCGTGATGGAATCGTCCATAGCTTGGGCCACCTGGTTCATCAGTCCCATGATGTACTCGTCAAAAACGCCGGCACGATACAAGTCAAACGGTCTTCTAATCAAATCTGATAACCTCTTCGAAGCTTCAAACGAATTAATTAAATTAGAACATTTTCTCTTCTGTCTTTAATTTCAATTCTATTCTGATTTACCAATGAATTTGTGAGCTTTGCTCCATCTCTCAACTGCCGTCGGTAGCAGCGAATGTCCGAACCTGAAGGCTGCAGCAGCGAACGCGTCGATCACTGATGGGCTCACGCTGCTATCGTACCCGTCCCAGTATACCTGCACAAATTCATTATCCCATAAATCCTGCTCTCGTCGAGAAGCAGTAATTCAAGCTTACATTCTTTTCGAGTAGGAGTCCAAACTTCTGCATGACATCTTTACCAAGCAGAATGGGTAGGAATTCGTTGTAGGTAATGTGTTGAATCAAAGCGATCACTATTCTCCTCGCTTCTTGATAAAGCGTCTCGTCGTCCCAATGAGGATTGATTTGTATCAGTTGTTTCGCGATTCGATTATGTTCACGTGCCATCAAAGTGTGCATGCAGGTCAATACTAATTGCTCGTTCACTCTTATTTCACCTGTAGACAAAAAGTAAGAATCCTGAGGAAACGAGTAATTTAATTCTAGAGTCAGTAAATGTCGTAAAGATTAGATTCTATTTTTCCAGTTCAGTTGTTTCATTGACTTTAATCGTGGAGGCAAGTAGCAAAGTCGTAAGATTGACCAGGCATGAAAGTTAAAACTTCATAACGTTCAGTTTATATAATAGGAATTATTAAGCTTCTTATATAATAGGTAGTACAACATTCTTAGCACTATTTCGAGAGTAAACGAACGCAAGAAGTGGTCTCTTAAAAGGAATGCGATACGGTTTAACGCAACAATCGTGTAAGTGCATCGAACGCCGATTTTTCATCGATTATTACGACAACTTCAGTCGTCGACCTTGAATCCGAGCCACTCCCTTTCTCGTTTAATCCACGCCAATAATAATCGTTCGATCGCATGACGACTATCGGCTCGGCAACGCAGAATGCGACCGTTTCACACGAATTTCGACACCGACCGTCGCGTTATAGATGCCATGATACCCATTATCACTTTAGCCAGCAGCAACCCGTGGCCTCGTTTCCTTCCTAATTAATCAATCATGCAATTTTGCCAGTCATCAATTTTTCTTATAATGTTTTTGCATCAAAGTTTATATTCTGGTTCGTGAAAATATTTCGGATAAATATTGTTTTTTATTCATTTTAGTTTAATTTTAATTAAAATATTAAAATACATTATGAAACGTGAAAAATTATATAGTGAAAAAATTGTATTTTCTAATTAATTATTAATAGAATAATACTATTTCTATAAAATCACGTTTCATGAAAGAATGTCTGAAAAAGTGTCTCAATCTGTAATCACATTTCTTTACATGCATTCTAATAAAATTCTCTGATTTTCTTGTAATTTTTTATTCTTCATCTGAAATAACTAATCTCGGCTAATAGCAAGTTAATGTACCAACGCGTTCCGGTGGAATTGTTTTGTCTCGTGCATAAGATTGCCACGTAGCCAGAATAACCGCGATTTTCTGACTGGTCGAGAGCAACGTGGGAAAACTATTTCTCAGGCTAGTGAACGCGCCAGGGGTGCGATAAAATCGTACACGGTGACCAGTTTTATCTTCCCGTTGCTTTACAATGCCGCCGTTTCAATTCCAAGATGAGAATAGATTAGATCCTTTATTTGTACTTCTGATTGAGTCGTATGCATTCCCGTTGTCTAAATACAAATTACAGACGATTTTTCAACACCTGTTTCGTGTTCAATCGCGTGACTTACATTAATCGAATCAAAGGAATTCATGAAATTAAATGATGCAATTTTATAGAGCGAACACGAGCAAATGTTGGTATGAAAAATAGCTTTCCTACTTTTTAAAAATACTGACTCAGGAATTGCGATTATTAATACTTTTGTGAATAGCATAACTCATTATACTGCGCATTTAGAAAAGTTGCGAATTTATAATCGAACGTTAGATTGAATTTAAAAGACTCACCAGCCTCGAAACAGTACATTGATCGATTTGGTCGCGTGCAACCCTCGTCCGGAATATCCAGTTTGAGCGGCAATAAATCCTTCAAGCCATACTCGGAGAACACCGGATTCATGCGTAACAAGCCACCGTAACCAGAACGCAGCTTTCTGCAAATATAAACGAAATTATCCCATGAGTATCCGAAATGAATAAAATGCGACAGAAGTGAAGTGGGTGTGAGAAGACTCGGATCTACTCTGTTCGTTCTAGAAGAACCCACGATCCCGATTGAGCAATCGTGGATCTCATAATGCGAATAGACCAGAAAGTGCGAACAGTGCATGTTAGAAGATATACGTTAGGAAATACGTTAGAAGGAACATAAAGTTGATTTATTATCCCCCTTACGTGACGAGCCGATATGTATAGTACAACTATCAAACGTTTACTATAAAATTTTCTGTTCTGTTCAATCATTTGCAATCTATCATTATACTTCCTCAAATATATTTTATCCTGCTGAGTTAGAGTGAGCAAAACAAATTAACAGATTATATTTATGCTAAATTTCAAAATGCGTTTTGGATACCAGGTTTTTTTACCATTTAAACATTACAATACACTGTGTGCAGTCTTCACATTTAATTATTTTATCAAAACACGTGCGATTATTCAAATTCATATGAAAATGACCAAAATAGAAGAAGCGTTTACTTAGCAAAGGATTCCGTGATTCCGTAAACCGTATTCCCATCGAGAACGCCGGTCAAAAGGTTGAAGGGGACACGGGAACCGAGCCTGCATCCAGGTCGGACCGCGGGAAACGCGCGAACGAAGTCTAAGCATTTCACGTTGAACAGTCTGTAGAAGTAATCGTCTTCCGGTATCGGGATCTCGTTGCAGTAGGGATTCTTCAGGTGCGGTGGCCGATGGCAGCATTCCTCCGGGTCGTTCCGGTTCAGGGGGTCTGCAAAGGGAGAGTAATCGATCATGCAATGCCGTGGTTGCTCGCTGTCTTGATATAGTGTTATGCATTTAGCGAGGTCTTAGGCGTAGATTAAATGACCGACGATCAGTTTGGATGTTGGTTCTTCATGCGATTACGCAACGCTTGCCCTTAAATAGGAACAATGGCAAAGCATTGAAATTTTAACAGTTCGACATTAACAGATTGACGCTGACGAAAATTTTTTTCTTTCAAAATTGCGAAAAATGCTTCAAATAACAGTTGTTTTCCTTCTAACTTCGATATTTAACGAATTACGTATGATTATTTGGCATTTTATTGATGTTGACAAAATCTGACCATCCCATCGTCGAAACGGCGAACTTTTGGAAAAAAATTTCGTTTTTTGCCCATAACTCCCGAAAGGATGGACGTATGGGGGCATGTGTGGGACCATTTTGTAGGGGACGACGAGATCTACAATTTCCATGTAAAAATATTTCGCTAGCATCAATATTTAACGAGTTATTGACGAAAAACGAAAAAATAGTTTTTTGCAAATTACTCGTTAACTATTGACGCTAGCGAAATATTTTTACATGGAAATTGTAGATCTCGTCGTCCTCTACAAAAAAGGTCTAATGCAATTTTCCCGTATCTCCAACGGTTTAGAAGTTATTGGCAAAAAACGAAAATTTCTCAAAATCTGAAGGGGTACCCCTTGGAAAAATCTCGGAAAAATCGAAAATTTTTTGTTGTTGTTTATTATTTGCAATTTTCTTCCGGCGTCTGATTTCTTTTTAAAAAATGCGTTTCGAAAGTGCATAAATTTGTGGGATTGACTGTATAGTCAATACATACTTAATACAATCACATAACTCGTATTTTCTAATCCCGATTAAGTTTGCTTTGTTCTCCATTAGTTCATTGAAAAATAGTTTCAGCCCTAAAAGAAACGGAGGATCTCGTAACATGCGATGTTAGATCTGATTCCATTCCTTTCATTTTCGATGTAATCAAGAACCTAATTTTATAATAACGCATTAAAGAGTGAAACGCGTAGTAATAAATCATAAAAATCGTTGCCGGTAAATTTTTTGCTTAACTATCTTCAGGGTTTATCGAAACGCGATCTCTGATTTCGTAGCAGCCAATTAATTGGCCTGCAGCACGGCGATCTCCCATGCCTACCGCTAATTACCAGGTAGCTGCGGGACAGCCGCGCGTGGACGCGTGCGATTTTGGCGTGGATCGCTGACGGCTCGTGGAAACCTCACGAGCGGTCACATGATCGGCGGGCCCACCGCTTATCCGGGCACCGATCGGTCGCTTTCTCCGGCGGTTACCCTAGTTTCGATAGACTGTAAATATCCGACGTAGAAGGGCTTGGGAGGCGAACGCAACGCTATACGAACGTCCCGACGCGACACACCGTGACGCAATTCGACCAATTGCGTAATTTGCTATTGACACGAAATTGGGGCTACTTTCTCTGTTTTTCTCCCGCGAATTCTCGGTTACCGAGGCCGCAGGCTTCCCGACCCTCGTTAACCCTTTGAAATCGTAACTGACGGCAATGAGAAACGACGCTCGTTTATCTGAAGCTTATCCACTATTGCCAAATGCTGACTATTCGAAGATCGAAAGATTATCACGCGCCAGGTGATCTAAAGCTTTTGCGTAACACACAAGATCGATCTACCCTCCGTCGGAGCTATCAACAATTCTACGATATGGTCGCGCGAACAATTATCGGGTCTGAGATCGTACCTAGAGGCGTTGCAGTCAGCGTATAGTCGTGATCCATAAACTGTCCCCAGGCGATGACCATGACTGTGCCGGCGTGATCATGATAACCCTCGTCAGGATGCATGGTGCGTGACACCACGCGTGATAATGGTAAATCACGGCCAGTCACCGATATCCTGGGCGCTGTTAAACCGTCCGCGAATCGTGGATTCATCAATCTAACGTGGCAGACGAAAATTTGTCATACCGGGAAATTGACAAATCACGTTTGCTCCGGTTTTATTAATTATTATAAATGGTTGTACCTTTGGAACGGCGCAAGGGCGGAGCCCCACGTTGGGTTCTCCAAGTTCGTGCACAGCCCGTCGTTTCTTCTGTACTTGCCGGCCCGACACTCGACGTTGCTTAAAAATGCTGGACACACGTCACTGATTAACGTTTTTGATGTGTCGATCAAGGGTAGACTCTTCTCGATCTCCTCCGGTGTCAATCCGTACCTGTGATAATCAGTTCTTATCGTAATTATGACTACAGGTGTTACACATTCCTCAGATTAATTTTAAAAGAATGATGAGATAAGGGAAATATTTGAAATTAGTATTGGCATTCGACAAATTTGCATTCTAATGACGAAGTTTCTCAATAATATAGATAAGAAACGAGTCGGTTACGTGTGAGCGAGGTTGGCAGAGATATCCAACAGGAGTTCGCCGACCGTGGCCAGGTCCTCCGGCCGCCACATTTTGTTCTTGGGTTGCGCCACATCTGACAAAACGGTTCAGTTATGCAATTAACATTTGCCAGTAATCATTCGTACTTCTCTACGTGTAACACTCACTGATGCGTTTCCTCGCCTCGACGTAGGCGCGATTCACGGCGTCGTAAGTGATGCACGTCTGCGATCCGGCCGACGGTGGGCTGAAAGATGAGGAAACGTGAAGTCGAACACGTGCCTACGATAGGTACATACGCCGCGGTAGCACAGCATCCTTTCTCTCCTCGCACCTCTCGCTTTCCACCGGCGTTCTTTACGATTTAATTACCTAACGTTTTAGCCTAGTTTCCAGCGAGAGTCAGGTATTTTGTATCAAGGTAACCCGAAACGAGCACCGTCTACCGCGTGAATTCGCATATCCTGTTTCCCGCTACGAAATATGACGGCATTGACGTGCCGCGAGCAGGCTTTTATCTTCGAAGGTCTCTCCCTGTCTTCAAACCGAGGCACGCCCTTCCTTGTGCTTTCTCAACTTGACGAATCGGTTAGACAGTCCAATCAGATTATAGTCAGAAGTATAAAGAATGAGTCAGTAAAAAATGTTATTTAGTCATCGATTTCATAATGAAAAATACATTTGCCAAAACTTTGCCAAGGATAGATCATTTAATTCATTTGCATCATTCGGAGAAGTGGAAAATCGGCTTATGATGCGAAAGGGTTAATGGTCGTCATACAATATAATACACTCCCTATTGACTCACTAATAAATAAGTTGAAGTGCGAAAATTGAACTTCTCAGTGGATCTCCAACGTTGGAACTTGTAAATTGCCTTGAAACTCGTTACCTCGCAAACTGCCCTGTCACAATCGTTATTAAATAACGCGTGTTGAAAGTATTTGTGGGAATGCACCGGAGGGTCGTTCTGAATTTAATTGCGACATAGTGCATTCCCGTGCAATTTCCCGTTCTAATAACCAGCATATTGTCGCGTTTAATAAATCATACGCACGCGTCAATTACCCTAAACTCGGCGGCAGAGCGCGCATTAGAAGCATATTAGAAGATACGGCTAAATAATCATTAGGAAACATAGTTAGGTAAGTAGGTTAAAGCGTAATTCTTCCTCGTGCAATCACGCGGTCCGTATGTATAGAGAATCGTGTCAAAAACAATCTTTAACCACCCGGTTTGGCGTTGAGATCGTAAAAGGAAAAGTCGCATTTAAAACGTGTTCCATGGCTCAAACTCCGTTTCTCATGCAATGGAATCGGCCGAGAGCGATTTTAAATTAGGTAGAAAGTTGCGCCTTTAATTCGGATTTGTCATATACATGCGTGCGTTACATAAACTGCCTCGAACGATATCCAATTCTCTTTTATTAAATCACTTTTAATATCGAAACATGAGATATTCAAACTACGGAAAAATACTTAGGCACGTTTAATAAAATAAATACATAAATTAGTGCAGTTATTTATCAGCATAATATGATATTGCAATGAATATTTAACCCATTCGCTGCCAAGCCTAAATTATATGAAGTCATTCCTATTGCCATTTATATTTTGAGTGCTATTGTTTACCAAAACCCTGTTATTTCTTGGTAAGAGCACATATATTATCATACATAATCATTTAGAAGCAGAAAACCAAAGACGAGTATACTCGTCGTTGGCAATGGGCCTTCAAAAGAGCCTGCATGTTATAATATATTTAAAGCAGGACGAGTATACTCGTCCTGGCAATGCGTGACACCCTGCCAAAGACGAGTATACTCGTCCTTGGCAGCGAATGGGTTAAAGTCGTAATTTCAAATAATGTTGATCATAATACATAGCTATAATTGCTAGGCAG
>NW_017138996.1:44310-58191 GCF_001652005.2 Ceratina calcarata | reverse complement strand
TTTTTAACCCATTCGCTGCCAAGCCTAAATTATATGAAGTCATTCCTATTGCCATTTATATTTTGAGTGCTATTGTTTACCAAAACCCTGTTATTTCTTGGTAAGAGCACATATATTATCATACATAATCATTTAGAAGCAGAAAACCAAAGACGAGTATACTCGTCGTTGGCAATGGGCCTTCAAAAGAGCCTGCATGTTATAATATATTTAAAGCAGGACGAGTATACTCGTCCTGGCAATGCGTGACACCCTGCCAAAGACGAGTATACTCGTCCTGGCAATGCGTGACACCCTGCCAAAGACGAGTATACTCGTCCTTGGCAGCGAATGAGTTAAAGTCGTAATTTCAAATAATGTTGATCATAATACATAGCTATAATTGCTAGGCAGAGGTGTTATGTAAGTGATCGACCAAAACAAGGACACGAGAACAGCGCAATTGTAAACAGGCACTCAATGTTCCGTTTCTAATTGTAAGGGCAAAAAAAATTCCGAATTTCTTCATACGTTTAGTTCACGGTCGATGCTGAAACGGTCGAGTCGTACCGTGCGTGATCCGCGCATTAAGACAATTTTCGTTCGTTTTAAATGTAATGTTCTTATATTATTTCTATGTGTGTGATGAGTGATTTTAAGTAGTGACAAACGCGAACATTTAAAGTTTGCCTGACGACGCTTCTATGCTGATTACATTCTTCCTGGTGAGTTCAAATCTCATACAACAAAGAATGACTGTTTGAGTAAATGTCGAATTAATTTGGGATCTTAAATGCAAAGATGCAGTTTAAAGTTGATTTTAAGCGATGAACGAGCGACTTTTTAACAATAAAACTTTATTATAAATGAAAAGAAATTAACATGTCTGCTTCTCTTTGAGTCTCGTCGTCAATTGCCTATCTTCATGAAAGATTGTCTATTTTTCTGGGATCCCACATTAATAAAACAGGCTTATATTATTGTAAGGAGAGACGTTCTGTTTAAATGATAGAATTTTTTAATTGAGAGACGTACTGATATAAGATATAGTAATAGTACATGAGAGGATCTGCTCTATCTTTGAGTATCTCCGTGCAAGGACAGACAGGAACAAGTCGCATTCGTTTAGAATGGAAACTGTAAAGCTATACCACATTACGGGATATTCATTGTCGTAACGAAACTTGGAACACGATCTCTATATATTCATTGCACAAGCTATAGATTTTCCATTTCATTCAGTATCAGCTGACACAGGGTATCGCTGTACAAGGCTGAATTCTAACGCTGGCATCTGTATACTAATTGAGTCTTCACTTTCTTATACAATTTCTTATATTTTACTGTACGATCAATTATGTGTTACAATTTTCTGATTGACATAATTTATAACGATTAACACATCTTGCACGGGCACTTTGCCGCCAAACCCTTACCATGTAGCGGGCGATTTCTTTCGAATCTTTAGCGTATTACAACGTAATCGCGTCAGCAAAACGAATTCATAGGAATTCATTCTTGCAACGCACCTTTTGTATTTCTGCAACTCATGTGTATCTGATCTTATTGTAAAATCATCACAAAAATCGATACAATATCACAAACCATCGATAACAATAATCCATCAATAATCCGTGAAAAACGACTTTAGTCGCTTCCCGCGTAAGATGTGAAATCCGCGCAAAACGACTTTAGTCGCTTCCGCGCAAGATGTGTTAATTGTTCGGTATGATCGTCGTTTTAACAAACACTTATGGGTGGAGGTACATCGTCTTTATGCGACGTTTCCATTATTTTTCCAAGCAAACATCAATTTCAATAGAGCGATAACGACGGGAGCATAAGCGGTTGATCAGTCTACCGTGAACGCGAAAATTCCTGAGAAAAATTCTCGCGTGGCCGGCTCGTTGTTCCGTAACGGGCGATATCTTGCGAAAATATTGGTGCCGGCGCGAACGCACACGTTGGCTTTCACCCGAGGTTAGTAAGTGCAAGTGTAACGCACAGACAGATATAGGGACGCGCGTTTCCTCGCGTCCCATTCTAAATCGCGAGCCGTTGTACATATATCTCGTCCCCCGGGCGATTTCTTCGTTGGACAAGCACGCGGATACAATGCTAACTCGCGCTGTTTACACGTGCAGTAATTGTAAACACGACGTACGATTGAACGCTCGTTTCATGGGAACAATCGTGGGAAATGTCGTGTGAAAAATTGTCACCGAGGAGATTTAGATAAAAAAAGAGAATATAGAGCAGGACTTCGATTGTCTATCAAATTACAAGAGCGACGCGACGCGCAACTTTCTAATTATCCCGGCTAGGCTCGGCATCGAATTGGATTCGTGTCCGGATCGTTGCTTCCCTTTATCCCGGGCAGATCTGTCATGTTTTATTAGCGGCTGGACGCGAAAGGATCACGAGCAGCCGTGACGGTTTTTTCGCGATTAGAGAAGATTTAATCGTGACTGCCGAGTCGACTCACGCTCGCCCCTTCGCTCGCGTTAACGCGAGGCAACACGGTCCATGCATAAGCCCCACGGACAGACGGAGGCACGCGTAGGCAGCTCAAATCTCGTAATTGCAGGGAAACCGTGCAATCGTATTATGCATCGTTATGGCTGACAGAATCCTGTGCCGCGTCGTGGATCTTCGACCAGCTACGGGATTAATAAATCGATTTCGTGTTAGGCAAAGTAATAACGACTCGCGAACGATTTGTATATTTCCACGTCGGAAGGTGAACGATTGTCTCGAGCACGATAGCCTCTTCGTTGCGATACTTTTTCCTTTCATAAATTCCTATCGACACTTTTTTTTCACGGAGACAATACTAAATGTATTTTGCTTCTTCGTGTCAGATGCATTGAGCTATACATATAAAACATCTGGAGTGTGAACGAATGGGGGGGTACGTTCGCCGACGAAGAGGAACCGTGAAGGAATCTCTTTCTCTTTTTAGGTGTATAATGCATGTTTTCTGAACCTGAACTCGGACGCGTATATGTCGAGTGATTGACAATGTTATAAATTCAAGTGATTCGATAGAATACTGAACTTCTATCCCCACCATAGTTAAATTTACTACAAGATAATACAAATAGAGATCTTCTATCTTACGACTTTTGACAGACGCGCACACTCCAGATATTTTATATAACTCAATGGTCAGATGTTTATGATCATAATTTTCATCTGTCTTCATATAAAACAAATGAACATGTCGAAATTTCATCGGATATAAAAAACTATGTTGTAAATCAGGTTCTCAGTGATCAGCTTTTGTATTGTAATCGGAGACAGTAGTTCAGGAGCTGATCGGCGAGACCTGTCTCCTTGTTATCGCTTCCTTATTAATAATTCATCAACCAGGAGTCGTTGCATTTCTATCGACTCCCGTGTCACGGATGAAGCTGTCTGCTTCACATGTATATCTTCTTAGAGTATAGTTGTTCCTCCCTTATTTATCTATCATCGCTTAGGATCATTCGATAGTCCGGGCGCTCGTAACACAAAAAATGGAACAATTTTTTACAGTCTGCCATTGATAGGGAAAATATTTACAGCCACAAGCTGTAGATAGATGTACTTAAAAATCTTCGTTACGTGTTAATGCATACTTAAACATTAACTTTAGTTAGTAAAAAGAACATAGATTCTTGAAACAACTTTCAAACAGTCTGCCTTGTGAAATTTCGTCAACTTTACGCTAACATTAGCCTAAATTGAGCTTGGCAGATTGTAAAAAAATTGTTCTTAGACGATTGTTTTTATACGATTTAATTGCTAACTAACATAAGTACGCTTTATTCTTGTACTGGAGAAAACCATCTGCCAATAAGCTTTTCATGGATCGCGCAATCTTGCCTTGTGCTCAAATAAATGGCAGACTATTTGAAAGTTGTTTCAAGAAACTACGTTCTTTTTGCTAACTAAAGTTAATGTTTAAGTATGCATTAACACGTAACGAAGATTTTTAAGTACATCTATCTACAGCTTGTGGCTGTAAATATTTCCCCTATCAATGGCAGACTGTAAAAAATTGTTCCATTTTTTGTGTTACGAGCGCCCGGTCTATAAGCTCGGTGAGACGGATTGGTCGTGGTCAGGCCATTCCTGCGCTGAGGCATCGTCATTCGGGTGCAGGGTCCTGCTCGGCTCGAACTCTGGTGCCCAAGTGAAGTCTGACATTTTGTTCTCACCTTAGTTTCCATTTAGAGTCAATAGTTAGAGTCTTGTTCGCAATCGTATAAAATCCTTCTCCAATATTCGCTCCGTATAATAGGATGGCAATTTAATAGGGAAGGGGGCAGTGGGGATTGTCCACTGTCCGGGTCTCGAACGTAGTCACCTCCACGCGGTGAGACCTGGGTTGGTAGCGTTTNGCAATCCATTAATCAGTTATCCATTAATTTTGCAATTAATTCTGTTTAATGGTCTATAAGATGTAATATAGGATCAAAGGTTAAGAGCAAAGGTTAGATGGGTAGTGAAAGTCCTGGAATCGTTTCTAGCCACAATTTCCTGCTTTCTCCAGATGTCGAAAATAATGTAGAAGTGTTTGGATACGTTAGAATTGCGTCTGGTTCTAATCGCCCCGAAGCCACGTATAATATTCCATCTCATGTGTTTTAAGTGCAACGCGGCGTGGATCGGGGTGAGAGATAAATACTTCTCTAAACAATTGTTTGCCCCGATCATTAATTTCACATCGATTGCTGAATCGTAATTAAGATAGGCATCGGTAAAGGAACGTGTGATAATTGCGATATTGCTGTGTATTCAAAGATACGCCGCGGGCTTGCTGCATTCTAGTTTACGATTCAATGCAAATTTAATTGAGTTTGATATGAATCTAATATTTGATTTTTTACTCGACTGCTTTCTGCGATCATCCTAAAGATAATGATTGAAAGTTTAAAATTATTTGATTGAGGATATCATGCGTGTAGTTAGTGTTAAAGATAAAATAAGGTGATTAAGAATATATAGTTTTTTGACTTATTTTTACAAAATATTTAAACAAATTAAAAATTGAAAAATTATTTGTTTACTATAGGTCAGTCTAATTCATAAAATAATCCTTTTAATAAATCCTGCATTCTATTTTGTGATTCGAGTGACCTAAGGATTTAGAAAACAGACACAACTATTTGATTAAATAAAAACTGAAAAATTCTTTCGAATGATATACGATTAGATGAGACAACGCCCTGGTCAGAAGATTCCCACGTTTTTCAAGCGGCGCGGATAAATCAATTTCCAAATTCTCGACGGAACAACGTAATCTCACGAACGGGCGAGTGACAGGCCGCTCATCACGGTAAACGCTCGTTGCACTCGTTCACCGTTTCGTGTCGTAACAGACTAATATAGATATGTAGCCAGGTCGATAAATCAACTGCGAAAGAATTCTCGCCCAAGGCGACTCGCTTTCGAACCAGTGTGCATCCATCCCTCCCTGTCTACCCGCGAACATAAATTCACTTTGAGATGTGTAGTTATTAAGATCACTTACAAGGAGCCGCGCAGCAAATTGTAGGTGTAATCGAAGACACTGGTCCTTCCTGGTCCGTTGAGGATCAGCGCGCAGTCATCGCGGTTTGCGTAAACCTCGGCCGGTTGATATTGCAGCCCGTTGCAGCTATCGCTGTTTCGCCAGCTAGCCAGTAGCAGCATGAGCCCGATTATCGCGGATCGTGTCCGCCCTATCACGGATCTGTAACATTGTAATAGGGACCATTATCTCCCCTCGCAATCAGGCTCCTCGACCGAAATGCCCACCCTTTTAATCTCGAATCACTTGACTCTCGTTCGTTCTTCATCGAGCCAACCCTAATTTGAACGAAACAGTAATATAAAATACTGTATGTATTACACGTTTTCCCAATATAATTTTACATGGATAAATCGTAATACGGATCAGTAAATAATTTGATCGAATGGAAATAGCGATTATTCGAAAAGTTAATCTACATTGCAAAGCAGATGCAAATGGCCATTTTTTTTATTCTGTTTTAATAATACGTTTTACTGTCGCAGTAGGTCGTATAAACGTGTAGCCGGGTAATAATTCTCGTCGGTCCACTGGAAATCATGCATACATGTACTCATAACGAGATCTGGTCTGAGGCCATTCAACTCTTATCTTAAAAAACGTTAGATTAGAGTCCTTTTTAGTGCGACTTGTCAGACGGGTTGGAGTACAGGACTGGATTAAATTTCAGTTTCGTTAGTTCGTTTATAAGTTCAATGCGAACTACCACAGACGTTACACTTTATGTAAAATGAGACCAATCGCTATAAAGACGTATTTTTCTAGATTTAATTGCAAATTGTCGTTCACCTTCAATCGAAACTATTAATTAACGTTAGCCAACGAGAAATCTGTGCAACGATCAATTGTAACGCTGGGTGTAGAAATTGAGGGCGGTATGTGTTCAAAATAATAGAAAGGAAGGAATCGAACCATCAATTTTACGCGATACCATCTATTTGAATTCTGTTCTCCCGGCAAAAAGTTCATTAACATAATGCGAGTGTTCGCCGTGTAAGTATAGTTGCGTCTTATAATACGAACCGCTCGCTGCATGATTTCGAAAAACCGAGGAAACGTAACGGCACGTGTGGCAACGCTCGCATTGACTTTCGAGAGATCATAAGATGCGCCAGATTTAATTTTCTTCATGAACTATCAAGATCAAACATATCTAAGATTTTATTGCTCTTTTATAATCTCGCGTATTATCATTTGTAGATCAGATAAACGTTTTCAATTCTTGTTGCAATTTCCTATATCGTTTAAAATTTAGAGTAAACGCTTTCGATACGAATCACGCGAGATTCCGTTAGTTTTTCTCGTTGGTTCGTGTGATCTGCAGGCCGCTCACGGACGAAACGCACCGATAGGGAACCGGTCGCGAAGCGTTCGATTTCATAAGACCTATTAACCAATTGCCTCCAGTCAATGACTCTACCTAGTCGATACAATTCGAGGAATCCCCGACGTATCGGACCACCATAAATCTCGGCAAGATAGATCAGCTTAGAATCTCGTGAATCCATGGCTCGTGCTACCTTTTTTTGCTCACCAGCGAGGACACCGTTGCCATCGAATAAAAATGGCATGCATTCTATCGAGTGAAATTGACAGAATTAGAAGAACCGTCGTTATTTAGAATGTAGATTACGCAATAGGTTGTACAACCGGCGATAGGATAATTTCACGTTTTTCGATTCTAGAATTAATCCATCCTGGAAACAGTCAGACACCGCAAAACATATTCCGTGGAGTAAAACTTTCGTTTTCGAATAAGGATAAATGAAACACACGAGGCACTTTCCAGCTGAGGTTCGACATATTTCTGTTTGCTGGCATAGACAGTCGTTACGAAATGACTAATAAGCGTTGTCAATGGGGGACCGACGATTGCGGAGCAATCGCGTAGAATCTAATATCTATAAATAACTGTACATAACGAAAGAGTTGCGCAAAGTCGGAGGCGTAACGCACTCCGAAACGAGTACCTCGAGCGCAACATTAACTAAAGTATGTATAAACTGCATACTACTCCGCGTTACATCGCTTTTGCGCGTTGAGTAACAGCAGCCGATCCTCGCCGATAACAGCGACCGCGTGCGCTCCTCGTTGATTTTCGATTCGATGCAACTTCAATTTTTTCCTCCGGCCTACGAAACGCACGGTTCTGCCCGGTATTCCGACCGCGTAACGGCTAGAAATCCGATCGGAGAGCGCAAGAAATCGACGCGGCGTACCGGAAGCCGGCGAGAGCTGAAAAAGTGGCTTTGAAAAAGTACGAAAACCGCAGGCATTCGAACTAGACCGACCGCGGACGTAACCATTTCACTTGGAGTAATAAAAATGATATAATGGTAATTGGCAATATAGGTATATACTAAGTTTCAGTCTTTCTAGTGTTAATGCGATTAAAAATTGTGTTAAGCAGTCACCTGCTATCACACTTTCTCACAAGTCATGAATTACTATTTATTTTCCACTAGCTCGATTTATCATAAGTTCCATTATGCTCTAGTAATTAAAACTCAATGCTTGCCAGTGAAAGTGCTGCAGAGGAAATTCTTCTTGTGCTTATGAAACTTGACTATCATCGATTTTCAATTCCCGGTTATTAACGTCGCCGTCGTTACGCGATTAAGATAGGATGCCGATGGGAATAAAGATCGTGGATTACTTTCTTGCTGCGTCTACCGCAGGATTCTCCTTTCACTTTTCTCGTCGCATCGGTGCAACGAATGATCGAATCCAATTTCGCTTGTCCCGATACACAGTTCGTTCTGATTATGCAGATCCAGATTTGCAATTCTGTCTATAATTCATCTTTTTACAATTTATTTCATACGTTGGTATAGTAAAAGGATTATTAAAAGGAAACAGATATAATTAATAGTAATTTGATTATATATTTAATTACAGTGAAAGTTTATTTCAATAAATGAGTAATAAGAGACGATTTATAGACTGGAGTGCAAATAGCAAACCTGAATACTGATTATAAGGCAATGAATGAAATATCATTAGGTCATTAGATTTTCCGTGGACGATCTTTTAAAGTAATCGAATCGTTAACCGTAATAATAGATTACGTCAGAGTGCAGGTTTTCTAACGGGTAATTGTTACGCCGCGTTGCATTTCTTTATATGCGTGCGCGTTGGGAAACGGGTGTAACTTATCGATACTTAATTTCTTTCAACGGCGATTCTAAACGCTTTGCATATAGTATCTTATCGTATTCGAGTTTAATGATTATTACTGTCAGAAACTATACTTTATTAATTTTTTAATTATCGTAAAAAGATAATATTGACATTGACCTAAGAATGAACTGACAAATAGTAGACCAGTGGATGGCAGTTGATACCTTACCTGTACATTTTGCCTGCACGTGCTCCACGTTGCTATCAATCTTCCGGAAACTGGTTTGGTGAACCAAGATTTATGAGGAACCAGTAATTAGAGTCTACCGCACTTTCGACGCACTTTTAAACCACGGTCAAGTCCTCGTGTGGATACGAGTGGGTGACAGAGACGAGAATGGAAACGATGCGGCGAGTCGCGTGTCGAATTAAATCGGGTGGTCACCATTTATCGGTCGTGCGACAGTAAGACACTTCTACTTGGAGCAGCTTGTCCGGCGTGTAGTCAGTGACCACCGACTGGATCCCTCGGCGCCGAGTGATTGTCGGTTAGAGACTCACTGACCGAGTGTCTCATATAATGCGGTAACCTCACTAGCCGAGCACCGTGTGTACCCGTGTAGTTCTTTATCGACTACGCGGTCTCCGGTACATGGTGGTGGAAAGCTCCCCAAAAGCGCGGCACCGAAACGCCACGGGGAAGGGACATGTTACTTTGCTTTTAGCTAACAACCTCCAGGTGAGAGAGAACACCTCGGGAGGCAGTTTGAACCGGCGAACAAGGGAGGGAAAGAGAGAGGAGGCGTAGACTCTGGTACACGTTTGACTTTCCTTTCTCTAAACGAGCCGCCGGCTGCTGCCCTCGATTCGCGGCGTCGATTGTGTCCCCGCGCGCTCCGAATTAAGCGACAGAGCCCCATTCTGAGACGATCGGCGGGGATCGGCCCGATAGAATGGCCGATTCTGTTCACCGTTTGACCCTGAATATCGTTTTACTTGCGGTCGAAAGGTATCGACACTTGATGCAGAGATACAGGAAGTCGGGTCCAGGTAGAAGGTGGATCACTCAGCCGATTGACCAATGACGCCGGGCATTATTCGAAGAATTCTAACTATGATCAAGCTGAAAATGGATTGGATACTTTAAAGCATAAAGGCGCGCGATTTATCAACGGGAAAATGTAACAAGGCCTTCTCGGGAGGGAAGGTATATGCGAGAGGTGTAAACTCCTTTTACGAGTGAATTGTGCGACGTCGAAAGGACATTCGATTTTTCGTTACATAACGGACACGCTTTAAACTTCATTGCGTAAGGCTACGAAATTCGTGAGAATTTGAACTCCGCTCGAAATATAATTGATTATGTAATTAAAATTCCTTGATACGGATGATTCGAAATCGTCGAGTTTGCCGCTGTCTAACATCAATTAAATCGACACTTCGCATGCACTCGCGTCGAGATTATATGCTCTGATAACGTCCGGCTGTCAAACTGCATTCAGGGCGAGAAGAAAAATTCGAATTCGAATCGATGTGAACGAAGTTTAACGAAGTTTAATGTCTCTTCGGTCTCCGCTGTTCGAAATCATCAATTCTACAATTTCGTTATTTCGTATAATTAAGAAAGAACGGGGGAATCAGATTTGATTGAGAAATTGAGGAACAGACGTTTCATATGCACCGGCTTAATAGATAACTGTTGCGAATCGAATTTAGAAACGGCCGTGACGAAACTTGCTTCTCTGCGATTCGTCGATTTAGAGCGCGTAAAAAAGGCTGATTAATCAGTGGATTTCGTCTTGTGCATCAGAGGACGGCGCCTATTGCGAATCGCCGAGAACGAAGACGTGACGAGTACAAATCGTAAACGTTGAATCGCCGTGGATCATCGAGTAGCAGCCGCGATCAATCAAACGGTAACAACGAAAGCGAGTCGGACATTATACCGTTCGCTTATGCAAGTTTCGTTGCTTTTTCTCTTGGTCTCGCGTTTTAACGCTTCCTGCTTCCTGATTTTCAACCTTACAAACTTGTTGAATTATAATATAAGTTCCTTAATAGATTAGCATGGCAGGTAAATTCTATTTATAATACAAAAAGCGAGAATGTTATTTTAATAACTTAATCAATTGAGATGTTTGTTGCAATCGACAGTGAAAAGATGAACTAATATAATTATTTTTACATGCTCATATTTTTTGTCTCGGTTTGGTCAAAGCGTAGCGACCACTGATTTACGATATTGCAATATTGACGTCTGAACATTTTTCAGTTCCCATCCATTTCACGCGAAATTGATTGTGCAAACAAAGAAAATTGATTTGCGCCAGGCGTAAGTACGATGCGTGCAGGTGCAAGGTAGCGTTTATCGCTTCGTTACTGCCACCATTAACCGTAAATCGAGATGAGCCAAGGTGCAGATTTAATCGGTTGGCTCCTTATGCGGCCATAAAACAGTGTCGTTTACGCGTGATGAATTCGTGAAATTTCGGTGACTTAACAGATTTCTGTTGGCAATTTTCTCTGGTGTACAAGACATAAGTACAAGCGATAAACGAAACGATGGCACGTAAGAACAGGAATTATTACATTCTAAACGGTCTGATGTAATCCAAACCAGAAATTTCGTTCGTGCCAATAAGATATCTGAAGAATGTGCAGTTGTTTAACCCATTCGCTGGCAAGGACGAGTATACTCGTCTTTGGCAGGGTGTCACGCATTGCCAGGACGAGTATACTCGTCCTGCTTTAAATATATTATAACATGCAGGCTCTTTTGAAGGCCCTTTGCCAACGACGAGTATACTCGTCTTTGGTTTTCTGCTTCTAAATGATTATGTATGATAATATATGTGCTCTTACCAAGAAATAACAGGGTTTTGGTAAACAATAGCACTCAAAATATAAATGGCAATAGGAATGACTTTATATAATTTAGGCTTGGCAGCGAATGGGTTAACCTTTACTGTAAGCTTTGATAGGAAAATAGTAACCATAAATATCGGTGACAGTGAACTTCCAATATATAATGCATATAAAAAGCGTATTAGCTATCAAAAGAGAGAAGAGAATTCGAAATTATTCAGATTATTGACAATGCTAACTTCATTTGGAAGTTTGGATTCATTTCAAGGATTTATTCAACCTGTTGACTCTTGTTATCTGGCATTGGCTACGGTCTGTCAATGCAAAAGGCAGCATGTAGTACCGGCACGTACGAAAACAAACTCCGCGTGTCAGCTGTCAATGCAACTGTCCACGTGTGCACAGCCTTCGAGTGCATTCGCATGATCGCTGCGATACGTTTCGACTTTCTACTTGTTCTACAAATTGGCTATTTTCCTTGCATCGCCCAAATCAAAGATAAACGACGTAAATGTGACAGCGTGCGGATATCGGTCGGTCGATCGTTTATCTTTATCCCGATTACTGATTAGAATTCCATTGTAAACGTTTAAACGGCTGATCGAACATTTTAAAGAGAAATTATTCTCTCTGTACAAAGAAATCGGTTATGGTAGTCGCGTTTCTTTCCACGTGTTTTATATGCAGCTGCGATTTTTGGCTGACGTGAATCGAAACAGCACTTTCTCCGCATTCGTGAAAAAGTCAAGAACCTTTGGCATATTAAGCGCCCAAGCCTGTTCTGTCTTTCTGTTTAGGCGTTAATTATTTTAAGAATCATTAAGTGTTTCAATAATATTAATTATAATTTATTTAGGTACATCCGTTTATGATTTTTCAATTATTTAAAATTTATTAATAGAAGAATATACTTTTTTAAATTATACTTAACGTGTTAAAAATGGAACGAACATATTTTGTTGCAAATTTTATTATACTTTCAACTTCAATTTTTCTGTGCCTTTTGTTTTATTACATTTTCACGTTTAAAGTTTTTAACGATAATTTATTGTTTAAAGCATGCAAGAAATTGCACATTCCGTGTTTTAAATTCATATGACAAAAACGATATGAAACAGTCCATTAATAATAAAAAGAAACTTTCTTTAACCGATCAGAAGCCGACGCCGTTAACGGAACTGTTCCATGTAATCAGTACTACACGCCCTGTGGCCTCTCGCGCTCGAAACACGATAAATGGAGCAATCGTTGGGCAACGTCGCCCGAAGCGATGAGTTTCGCTGATTCAAGTTTGATCAATCGATCGATCGAACCGACCTGTGAATCGAGAAAGTTGCTCCTCGAATGTACGCATGAATGATCGTTATCTAAAAAAAAGAGCCTCCTATTCGTCCAAGCTGACTTCCTTTAGAAAGAGAATTATAGGTCCGGTTCGCGTTTCATTTAATTTATGAGCACAGATCACTGTTGGTTTTTCCTTAGTCCATTAATTACAGAAATATATTGCATACACTCCTCTCTGTCTCTTCTCGTGATAAGAATAGCAAATGCTGATAAGCCAAGACAATTATGCAAGGAATTTATTCAGTATCATATCCTTGGAGCGTAGGTGTATGGCAATGAGAGTTTTTATATGATTATGCAAGCCAAAATGGTTAGGAAATAATCTGGAGTTGACTTACTGAACGGTATAACAAAATTATTATATAATACTACTTTTAAGCAAGATGATTAATAATTTCAGTAATTTCATAATAATTAAATTTAATTATTTCGGCGGAAAAGTGTAACGAGATGTGAGCGCAGTTAATTGATGCATCAGAGTTTTAATAAATCATCGTGGCTCATCCTAAGATTACATAAACAAAATCGGAATCATTAGGATCGTGGTTATACTTCTCGATCATGCAAACGTGCAATTTCAATCGGTGAGCCGCTCTTAATCAATTACCTACCGCATTTAACAATGTTGCCCCACTGATCAGACGATTAATCTTGTTCGCTTAACCCACCCATAAGAATGGATGACCTAAATCTTCGATTCAACTTTTCGCAATGTTCCTTCCAAAAATAATACTTCTTAGATTAATTAATAATTTCCATTGTTAACACTAGATTGCCCAAGGAAGTCATTTTGACTGCTTTTGGGCAAATGTACAAATAATAATGCATAAATTATTTTTTTTCCCAAGTGAAGTAAATTTTTTTATTGTTAACATTTACTAATAACTTGTTATATGACTGTAAATAATATAAAAAATATTAAAAATTAATTTTAGACAAATTTCTTTACACATTATTCTTTCACAATGCAGTCATTTTGACTGCTTTTGGGCAAGGGTACAAATAATAATGCATAA